>NW_027285159.1:46172-117765 GCF_040894005.1 Engystomops pustulosus | reverse complement strand
GTGTAATATACAGGCTCTCTATACATAACACTCTGTATACAGTATAATACACCGCCATGTGCCCTTATACTATATAATTATACTGTATCAGTGTAATATACAGCGCTCTATACATAACACTCTGTATACAGTATAATACACCGGCCATGTGCCCTTATACTATATAATATACTGTATCAGTGTAATATACAGCGCTCTATACATAACACTCTGTATACAGTATAATACACCGCCATGTGTCCTTATACTATATAATATACTGTATCAGTGTAATATACAGCGCTCTATCCATAACACTCTGTATACAGTATAATACACCGCCATGTGTCCTTATACTATATAATATACTGTATCAGTGTAATATACAGCGCTCTATCCATAACACTCTGTATACAGTATAATACACCGCCATGTGTCCTTATACTATATAATATACTGTATCAGTGTAATATACAGCGCTCTATCCATAACACTCTGTATACAGTATAATACACCGCCATGTGCCCTTATACTATATAATATACTGTATCAGTGTAATATACAGCGCTCTATACATAACACTCTGTATACAGTATAATACACCGCCATGTGCCCTTATACTATATAATATACTGTATCAGTGTAATATACAGCGCTCTATCCATAACACTCTGTATACAGTATAATACACCGCCATGTGTCCTTATACTATATAATATACTGTATCAGTGTAATATACAGCGCTCTATCCATAACACTCTGTATACAGTATAATACACCGCCATGTGTCCTTATACTATATAATATACTGTATCAGTGTAATATACAGCGCTCTATACATAACACTCTGTATACAGTATAATACACCGCCATGTGTCCCTTATACTATATAATATACTGTATCAGTGTAATATACAGCGCTCTATACATAACACTCTGTATACAGTATAATACACCGCCATGTGTCCTTATACTATATAATATACTGTATCAGTGTAATATACAGCGCTCTATACATAACACTCTGTATACAGTATAATACACCGCCATGTGTCCTTATACTATATAATATACTGTATCAGTGTAATATACAGCGCTCTATCCATAACACTCTGTATACAGTATAATACACCGCCATGTGCCCTTATACTATATAATATACTGTATCAGTGTAATATACAGCGCTCTATCCATAACACTCTGTATACAGTATAATACACCGCCATGTGCCCTTATACTATATAATATACTGTATCAGTGTAATATACAGCGCTCTATACATAACACTCTGTATACAGTATAATACACCGCCATGTGCCCTTATACTATATAATATACTGTATCAGTGTAATATACAGCGCTCTATACATAACACTCTGTATACAGTATAATACACCGCCATGTGTCCTTATACTATATAATATACTGTATCAGTGTAATATACATCGCTCTATCCATAACACTCTGTATACAGTATAATACACCGCCATGTGCCCTTATACTATATAATATACTGTATCAGTGTAATAACAGGCGCTCTATACATAACACTGTGTATACAGTATAATACACCGCCATGTGTCCTTATACTATATAATATACTGTATCAGTGTAATATACAGCGCTCTATACATAACACACTGTATACAGTATAATACACCGCCATGTGTCCTTATACTATATAATATACTGTATCAGTGTAATATACAGCGCTCTATACATAACACACTGTATACAGTATAATACACCGCCATGTGTCCTTATACTATATAATATACTGTATCAGTGTAATATACAGCGCTCTATACATAACACTCTGTATACAGTATAATACACCGCCATGTGTCCTTATACTATATAATATACTGTATCAGTGTAATATACAGCGCTCTATCCATAACACTCTGTATACAGTATAATACACCGCCATGTGTCCTTATACTATATAATATACTGTATCAGTGTAATATACAGCGCTCTATCCATAACACTCTGTATACAGTATAATACACCGCCATGTGTCCTTATACTATATAATATACTGTATCAGTGTAATATACAACGCTCTATACATAACACTCTGTATACAGTATAATACACCGCCATGTGTCCTTATACTATATAATATACTGTATCAGTGTAATATACAGCGCTCTATCCATAACACTCTGTATACAGTATAATACACCGCCATGTGCCCTTATACTATATAATATACTGTATCAGTGTAATATACAGCGCTCTATACATAACACTCTGTATACAGTATAATACACCGCCATGTGTCCTTATACTATATAATATACTGTATCAGTGTAATATACAGCGCTCTATCCATAACACTCTGTATACAGTATAATACACCGCCATGTGTCCTTATACTATATAATATACTGTATCAGTGTAATATACAGCGCTCTATCCATAACACTCTGTATACAGTATAATACACCGCCATGTGTCCTTATACTATATAATATACTGTATCAGTGTAATATACAGCGCTCTATCCATAACACTCTGTATACAGTATAATACACCGCCATGTGTCCTTATACTATATAATATACTGTATCAGTGTAATATACAGCGCTCTATACATAACACTCTGTATACAGTATAATACACCGCCATGTGCCCTTATACTATATAATATACTGTATCAGTGTAATATACAGCGCTCTATACATTAACACACTGTATACAGTATAATACACCGCCATGTGCCCTTATACTATATAATATACTGTATCAGTGTAATATACAGCGCTCTATCCATAACACTCTGTATACAGTATAATACACCGCCATGTGTCCTTATACTATATAATATACTGTATCAGTGTAATATACAGCGCTCTATCCATAACACTCTGTATACAGTATAATACACCGCCATGTGCCCTTATACTATATAATATACTGTATCAGTGTAATATACAGCGCTCTATACATAACACTCTGTATACAGTATAATACACCGCCATGTGTCCTTATACTATATAATATACTGTATCAGTGTAATATACAGCGCTCTATACATAACACTCTGTATACAGTATAATACACTGCCATGTGTCCTTATACTATATAATATACTGTATCAGTGTAATATACAGCGCTCTATCCATAACACTCTGTATACAGTATAATACACCGCCATGTGTCCTTATACTATATAATATACTGTATCAGTGTAATATACAGCGCTCTATACATAACACTCTGTATACAGTATAATACACCGCCATGTGCCCTTATACTATATAATATACTGTATCAGTGTAATATACAGCGCTCTATACATAACACTCTGTATACAGTATAATACACCGCCATGTGTCCCTTATACTATATAATATACTGTATCAGTGTAATATACAGCGCTCTATACATAACACTCTGTATAGAGTATAATACACCGCCATGTGTCCTTATACTATATAATATACTGTATCAGTGTAATATACAGCGCTCTATACATAACACTCTGTATAGAGTATAATACACCGCCATGTGTCCTTATACTATATAATATACTGTATCAGTGTAATATACAGCGCTCTATCCATAACACTCTGTATACAGTATAATACACCGCCATGTGCCCTTATACTATATAATATACTGTATCAGTGTAATATACAGCGCTCTATACATAACACTCTGTATACAGTATAATACACCGCCATGTGTCCTTATACTATATAATATACTGTATCAGTGTAATATACAGCGCTCTATCCATAACACTCTGTATACAGTATAATACACCGCCATGTGTCCTTATACTATATAATATACTGTATCAGTGTAATATACAGCGCTCTATACATAACACTCTGTATACAGTATAATACACCGCCATGTGTCCTTATACTATATAATATACTGTATCAGTGTAATATACAGCGCTCTATCCATAACACTCTGTATACAGTATAATACACCGCCATGTGTCCTTATACTATATAATATACTGTATCAGTGTAATATACAGCGCTCTATCCATAACACTCTGTATACAGTATAATACACCGCCATGTGTCCTTATACTATATAATATACTGTATCAGTGTAATATACAGCGCTCTATACATAACACTCTGTATACAGTATAATACACCGCCATGTGTCCTTATACTATATAATATACTGTATCAGTGTAATATACAGCGCTCTATCCATAACACTCTGTATACAGTATAATACACCGCCATGTGTCCTTATACTATATAATATACTGTATCAGTGTAATATACAGCGCTCTATCCATAACACTCTGTATACAGTATAATACACCGCCATGTGTCCTTATACTATATAATATACTGTATCAGTGTAATATACAGCGCTCTATCCATAACACTCTGTATACAGTACAATACACCGCCATGTGTCCTTATACTATATAATATACTGTATCAGTGTAATATACAACACTCTGTATACAGTATAATACACCGCCATGTGTCCTTATACTATATAATATACTGTATCAGTGTAATATACAGCGCTCTATACATAACACTCTGTATACAGTATAATACACTGCCATGTGTCCTTATACTATATAATATACTGTATCAGTGTAATATACAGCGCTCTATACATAACACTCTGTATACAGTATAATACACCGCCATGTGTCCTTATACTATATAATATACTGTATCAGTGTAATATACAGCGCTCTATCCATAACACTCTGTATACAGTATAATACACCGCCATGTGGTCCTTATACTATATAATATACTGTATCAGTGTAATATACAGCGCTCTATACATAACACTCTGTATACAGTATAATACACCGCCATGTGCCCTTATACTATATAATATACTGTATCAGTGTAATATACAGCGCTCTATACATAACACTCTGTATACAGTATAATACACCGCCATGTGCCCTTATACTATATAATATACTGTATCAGTGTAATATACAGCGCTCTATACATAACACTCTGTATACAGTATAATACACCGCCATGTGCCCTTATACTATATAATATACTGTATCAGTGTAATATACAGCGCTCTATACATAACACTCTGTATACAGTATAATACACCGCCATGTGCCCTTATACTATATAATATACTGTATCAGTGTAATATACAGCGCTCTATCCATAACACTCTGTATACAGTATAATACACCGCCATGTGCCTTATACTATATAATATACTGTATCAGTGTAATATACAGCGCTCTATCCATAACACTCTGTATACAGTATAATACACCGCCATGTGTCCTTATACTATATAATATACTGTATCAGTGTAATATACAGCGCTCTATACATAACACTCTGTATACAGTATAATACACCGCCATGTGCCCTTATACTATATAATATACTGTATCAGTGTAATATACAGCGCTCTATCCATAACACTCTGTATACAGTATAATACACCGCCATGTGTCCTTATACTATATAATATACTGTATCAGTGTAATATACAGCGCTCTATACATAACACTCTGTATACAGTATAATACACCGCCATGTGCCCTTATACTATATAATATACTGTATCAGTGTAATATACAGCGCTCTATCCATAACACTCTGTATACAGTATAATACACCGCCATGTGTCCTTATACTATATAATATACTGTATCAGTGTAATATACAGCGCTCTATCCATAACACTCTGTATACAGTATAATACACCGCCATGTGTCCTTATACTATATAATATACTGTATCAGTGTAATATACTGCGCTCTATACATAACACTCTGTATACAGTATAATACACCGCCATGTGCCCTTATACTATATAATATACTGTATCAGTGTAATATACAGCGCTCTATACATAACACTCTGTATACAGTATAATACACCGCCATGTGTCCTTATACTATATAATATACTGTATCAGTGTAATATACAGCGCTCTATACATAACACTCTGTATACAGTATAATACACCGCCATGTGTCCTTATACTATATAATATACTGTATCAGTGTAATATACAGCGCTCTATACATAACACTCTGTATACAGTATAATACACCGCCATGTGTCCTTATACTATATAATATACTGTATCAGTGTAATATACAGCGCTCTATACATAACACACTGTATACAGTATAATACACCGCCATGTGTCCTTATACTATATAATATACTGTATCAGTGTAATATACAGCGCTCTATACATAACACTCTGTATACAGTATAATACACCGCCATGTGTCCTTATACTATATAATATACTGTATCAGTGTAATATACAGCGCTCTATACATAACACTCTGTATACAGTATAATACACTGCCATGTGTCCTTATACTATATAATATACTGTATCAGTGTAATATACAGCGCTCTATACATAACACTCTGTATACAGTATAATACACCGCCATGTGTCCTTATACTATATAATATACTGTATCAGTGTAATATACAGCGCTCTATACATAACACTCTGTATACAGTATAATACACCGCCATGTGTCCTTATACTATATAATATACTGTATCAGTGTAATATACAGCGCTCTATCCATAACACTCTGTATACAGTATAATACACCGCCATGTGCCCTTATACTATATAATATACTGTATCAGTGTAATATACAACGCTCTATACATAACACTCTGTATACAGTATAATACACCGCCATGTGTCCTTATACTATATAATATACTGTATCAGTGTAATATACAGCGCTCTATACATAACACTCTGTATACAGTATAATACACCGCCATGTGCCCTTATACTATATAATATACTGTATCAGTGTAATATACAGCGCTCTATCCATAACACTCTGTATACAGTATAATACACCGCCATGTGTCCTTATACTATATAATATACTATATCAGTGTAATATACAACGCTCTATCCATAACACTCTGTATACAGTATAATACACCGCCATGTGTCCTTATACTATATAATATACTGTATCAGTGTAATATACAGCGCTCTATACATAACACTCTGTATACAGTATAATACACCGCCATGTGCCCTTATACTATATAATATACTGTATCAGTGTAATATACAGCGCTCTATACATAACACACTGTATACAGTATAATACACCGCCATGTGTCCTTATACTATATAATATACTGTATCAGTGTAATATACAGCGCTCTATACATAACACTCTGTATACAGTATAATACACCGCCATGTGTCCTTATACTATATAATATACTGTATCAGTGTAATATACAGCGCTCTATACATAACACACTGTATACAGTATAATACACCGCCATGTGTCCTTATACTATATAATATACTGTATCAGTGTAATATACAGCGCTCTATACATAACACTCTGTATACAGTATAATACACCGCCATGTGCCCTTATACTATATAATATACTGTATCAGTGTAATATACAGCGCTCTATACATAACACTCTGTATACAGTATAATACACCGCCATGTGCCCTTATACTATATAATATACTGTATCAGTGTAATATACAGCGCTCTATACATAACACTCTGTATACAGTATAATACACCGCCATGTGTCCTTATACTATATAATATACTGTATCAGTGTAATATACAGCGCTCTATCCATAACACTCTGTATACAGTATAATACACCGCCATGTGTCCTTATACTATATAATATACTGTATCAGTGTAATATACAGCGCTCTATCCATAACACTCTGTATACAGTATAATACACCGCCATGTGCCCTTATACTATATAATATACTGTATCAGTGTAATATACAGCGCTCTATACATAACACTCTGTATACAGTATAATACACCGCCATGTGTCCTTATACTATATAATATACTGTATCAGTGTAATATACAGCGCTCTATCCATAACACTCTGTATACAGTATAATACACCGCCATGTGTCCTTATACTATATAATATACTGTATCAGTGTAATATACAGCGCTCTATACATAACACTCTGTATACAGTATAATACACCGCCATGTGTCCTTATACTATATAATATACTGTATCAGTGTAATATACAGCGCTCTATCCATAACACTCTGTATACAGTATAATACACCGCCATGTGTCCTTATACTATATAATATACTGTATCAGTGTAATATACAGCGCTCTATACATAACACTCTGTATACAGTATAATACACTGCCATGTGTCCTTATACTATATAATATACTGTATCAGTGTAATATACAGCGCTCTATACATAACACACTGTATACAGTATAATACACCGCCATTTGTCCTTATACTATATAATATACTGTATCAGTGTAATATACAGCGCTCTATACATAACACACTGTATACAGTATAATACACCGCCATGTGTCCTTATACTATATAATATACTGTATCAGTGTAATATACAGCGCTCTATCCATAACACTCTGTATACAGTATAATACACCGCCATGTGTCCTTATACTATATAATATACTGTATCAGTGTAATATACAGCGCTCTATCCATAACACTCTGTATACAGTATAATACACCGCCATGTGTCCTTATACTATATAATATACTGTATCAGTGTAATATACAGCGCTCTATACATAACACTCTGTATACAGTATAATACACCGCCATGTGTCCTTATACTATATAATATACTGTATCAGTGTAATATACAGCGCTCTATACATAACACTCTGTATACAGTATAATACACCGCCATGTGTCCTTATACTATATAATATACTGTATCAGTGTAATATACAGCGCTCTATCCATAACACTCTGTATACAGTATAATACACCGCCATGTGTCCTTATACTATATAATATACTGTATCAGTGTAATATACAGCGCTCTATCCATAACACTCTGTATACAGTATAATACACCGCCATGTGTCCTTATACTATATAATATACTGTATCAGTGTAATATACAGCGCTCTATACATAACACTCTGTATACAGTATAATACACCGCCATGTGTCCTTATACTATATAATATACTGTATCAGTGTAATATACTGCGCTCTATACATAACACTCTGTATACAGTATAATACACCGCCATGTGCCCTTATACTATATAATATACTGTATCAGTGTAATATACAGCGCTCTATCCATAACACTCTGTATACAGTATAATACACCGCCATGTGTCCTTATACTATATAATATACTGTATCAGTGTAATATACAGCGCTCTATACATAACACTCTGTATACAGTATAATACACCGCCATGTGCCCTTATACTATATAATATACTGTATCAGTGTAATATACAGCGCTCTATACATAACACTCTGTATACAGTATAATACACCGCCATGTGTCCTTATACTATATAATATACTGTATCAGTGTAATATACAGCGCTCTATCCATAACACTCTGTATACAGTATAATACACCGCCATGTGCCCTTATACTATATAATATACTGTATCAGTGTAATATACAGCGCTCTATACATAACACTCTGTATACAGTATAATACACCGCCATGTGTCCTTATACTATATAATATACTGTATCAGTGTAATATACAGCGCTCTATCCATAACACTCTGTATACAGTATAATACACCGCCATGTGCCCTTATACTATATAATATACTGTATCAGTGTAATATACTGCGCTCTATCCATAACACTCTGTATACAGTATAATACACCGCCATGTGCCCTTATACTATATAATATACTGTATCAGTGTAATGTACAGCGCTCTATACATAACACTCTGTATACAGTATAATACACCGCCATGTGTCCTTATACTATATAATATACTGTATCAGTGTAATATACAACGCTCTATACATAACACTCTGTATACAGTATAATACACCGCCATGTGCCCTTATACTATATAATATACTGTATCAGTGTAATATACAGCGCTCTATCCATAACACTCTGTATACAGTATAATACACCGCCATGTGCCCTTATACTATATAATATACTGTATCAGTGTAATATACAGCGCTCTATACATAACACTCTGTATACAGTATAATACACCGCCATGTGTCCTTATACTATATAATATACTGTATCAGTGTAATATACAGCGCTCTATCCATAACACTCTGTATACAGTATAATACACCGCCATGTGCCCTTATACTATATAATATACTGTATCAGTGTAATATACAACGCTCTATACATAACACTCTGTATACAGTATAATACACCGCCATGTGCCCTTATACTATATAATATACTGTATCAGTGTAATATACAGCGCTCTATCCATAACACTCTGTATACAGTATAATACACCGCCATGTGCCCTTATACTATATAATATACTGTATCAGTGTAATATACAGCGCTCTATCCATAACACTCTGTATACAGTATAATACACCGCCATGTGCCCTTATACTATATAATATACTGTATCAGTGTAATATACAGCGCTCTATACATAACACTCTGTATACAGTATAATACACCGCCATGTGTCCTTATACTATATAATATACTGTATCAGTGTAATATACAGCGCTCTATACATAACACTCTGTATACAGTATAATACACCGCCATGTGTCCTTATACTATATAATATACTGTATCAGTGTAATATACAGCGCTCTATACATAACACTCTGTATACAGTATAATACACCGCCATGTGTCCTTATACTATATAATATACTGTATCAGTGTAATATACAGCGCTCTATCCATAACACTCTGTATACAGTATAATACACCGCCATGTGTCCTTATACTATATAATATACTGTATCAGTGTAATATACAGCGCTCTATCCATAACACTCTGTATACAGTATAATACACCGCCATGTGTCCTTATACTATATAATATACTGTATCAGTGTAATATACAGCGCTCTATCCATAACACTCTGTATACAGTATAATACACCGCCATGTGTCCTTATACTATATAATATACTGTATCAGTGTAATATACAGCGCTCTATCCATAACACTCTGTATACAGTATAATACACCGCCATGTGTCCTTATACTATATAATATACTGTATCAGTGTAATATACAGCGCTCTATACATAACACTCTGTATACAGTATAATACACCGCCATGTGTCCTTATACTATATAATATACTGTATCAGTGTAATATACAGCGCTCTATACATAACACTCTGTATACAGTATAATACACCGCCATGTGTCCTTATACTATATAATATACTGTATCAGTGTAATATACAGCGCTCTATACATAACACACTGTATACAGTATAATACACCGCCATGTGCCCTTATACTATATAATATACTGTATCAGTGTAATATACAGCGCTCTATACATAACACTCTGTATACAGTATAATACACCGCCATGTGTCCTTATACTATATAATATACTGTATCAGTGTAATATACAACGCTCTATACATAACACACTGTATACAGTATAATACACCGCCATGTGTCCTTATACTATATAATATACTGTATCAGTGTAATATACAGCGCTCTATACATAACACACTGTATACAGTATAATACACCGCCATGTGCCCTTATACTATATAATATACTGTATCAGTGTAATATACAGCGCTCTATCCATAACACTCTGTATACAGTATAATACACCGCCATGTGTCCTTATACTATATAATATACTGTATCAGTGTAATATACAACGCTCTATACATAACACTCTGTATACAGTATAATACACCGCCATGTGCCCTTATACTATATAATATACTGTATCAGTGTAATATACAGCGCTCTATACATAACACTCTGTATACAGTATAATACACCGCCATGTGTCCTTATACTATATAATATACTGTATCAGTGTAATATACAGCGCTCTATACATAACACTCTGTATACAGTATAATACACCGCCATGTGTCCTTATACTATATAATATACTGTATCAGTGTAATATACAGCGCTCTATCCATAACACTCTGTATACAGTATAATACACCGCCATGTGTCCTTATACTATATAATATACTGTATCAGTGTAATATACAGCGCTCTATACATAACACTCTGTATACAGTATAATACACCGCCATGTGCCCTTATACTATATAATATACTGTATCAGTGTAATATACAGCGCTCTATACATAACACTCTGTATACAGTATAATACACCGCCATGTGTCCTTATACTATATAATATACTGTATCAGTGTAATATACAACGCTCTATACATAACACTCTGTATACAGTATAATACACCGCCATGTGCCCTTATACTATATAATATACTGTATCAGTGTAATATACAGCGCTCTATACATAACACTCTGTATACAGTATAATACACCGCCATGTGCCCTTATACTATATAATATACTGTATCAGTGTAATATACAGCGCTCTATACATAACACTCTGTATACAGTATAATACACCGCCATGTGTCCTTATACTATATAATATACTGTATCAGTGTAATATACAACACTTTGCGGCACAATTACTAAGGACCTTCATACTTCATAAATGATGAGCAAGCAGTTTACACGTATATGTGCAGCCTAGCCCATAATTATGGCGCATAGTAACTCTTGCTCATTGTATACTGTATATCCTTATAGAACTTGTATACAATACAACACACTGTTATGTATCCTTATAATACACACTATATTCACCTTGTATACAGTATAATCTATCACAGTCACAGATTCTGCAGCCAGTACTCGGCTTATAATGTACGGTGATTATACCATCCTCCTATACAGACCACTCCTCTTGTGACTTGCTTATGTTCCTCTGTGCTGCTGTGGCTCATATGAGTCAGCGATTTGCAGGATGAGGCTTTGTATCTAGACAGTAAACTATTATACTCTACACAGACCACAAGCTGCAAGTGATTACTCAGCAGCCGTGTAATAATGAGGAGCGGAAATATAGAGACCCCCTGAGCCAGCATCACTGGCTAACGTCATACATAGATTGTGAGCTCCTGGGGTCAGGGATGATGGGAGTCATACATTGGGGCACACTTACTAAAAACACTGCAGTTACCTGTGTAGTGTGCAGGGGGCGCCAGAGTCAGGATTTCTGGTGCACGTTCTTCATGAATCTGGCGCCCCCCTGCACTGGCCTGTCTGGTCTGACCGAGCACCGGACGCCCCTTTATGTGCAGAAAGTCCAACAGTAAGAGTGAATATTGTCCTTGTGGTAATGGGAGGATGGCCTCTGGGAGCTTTGTGGCCATTGTCCCATTCAGTTTGGTCCGAGGACAATATCCCCCCCACATACTGCGGACACACGGCTATAGACAGGACTGTGTATGAATTGGCTGCCGCCTGCTCCGGGCCACCCAGCGCCATTGTCTCCGCTAATTACGGCTCATCTTCTGCGACTGTTACATATGCTGAAGCTACGAGAGACAATGGCGGAGCAGTGACCCGTCCCCAGGCCGCCATTCACACCCCATCACCTCTCGCCTGTCCCCTACACAGGCACTGCTGCGAGGGGGAGGGGGCAGGACAGCGCTGATGAAAGGGCCACAGAAAAAGGATAGAGAAAAGATGCCCCATCACCCACCAAGCGGGTCAGGAGGGGGATGTGTGGGCACAGAGGCTCAGGAGAAAATGGGTGGGTACACAGTCAGAAGGGGATGTGTGGGCACAACAGGTTAGGAGGAGGGCATGTGCGGGCACAATGGGTCAGGAGGGGGATGTGTGGGCACAACAGGTTAGGAGGAAGGGATGTGTGGGCACAATGGGTTAGGTGGAGGGGATGTGCGGGCACAATGGGTTAGGTGGAGGGGATGTGCGGGCACAATGGGTTAGGAGCAGGGGATGTGTGGGCACAATGGGTTAGGAGCAGGGGATGTGTGGGCACAGCAGGTTAGTTGGAGGGGATGTGTGGGCACAGCAGGTTAGGAGGAAGGGATGTGCGGGCACAGCAGGTTAGGAGGAAGGGATGTGCGGGCACAGCAGGTTAGGAGCAGGGGATGTGTGGGCACAGCAGGTTAGGAGGAAGGGATGTGCGGGCACAGCAGGTTAGGAGGAAGGGATGTGCGGGCACAGCAGGTTAGGAGCAGGGGATGTGTGGGCACAGCAGGTTAGGAGCAGGGGATGTGAGGGCACAGCAGGTTAGGAGCAGGGGATGTGTGGGCACAGCAGGTTAGGAGCAGGGGATGTGAGGGCACAGCAGGTTAGGAGCAGGGGATGTGTGGGCACAGCAGGTTAGGAGCAGGGGATGTGAGGGCACAGCAGGTTAGGAGGAGGGGATGTGTGGGCACAGCAGGTTAGGAGCAGGGGATGTGAGGGCACAGCAGGTTAGGAGGAGGGGATGTGCGGGCACAGTGGGTTAGGAGGAGGGGATGTGTGGGCACAGCAGGTTAGGAGGAGGGGATGTGTGGGCACAGCAGGTTAGGAGCAGGGGATGTGAGGGCACAGCAGGTTAGGAGCAGGGGATGTGTGGGCACAGCAGGTTAGGAGCAGGGGATGTGCGGGCACAATGGGTTAGGAGCAGGGGATGTGTGGGCACAGCAGGTTAGGAGCAGGGGATGTGTGGGCACAGCAGGTTAGGAGCAGGGGATGTGAGGGCACAATGGGTTAGGAGCAGGGGATGTGTGGGCACAGCAGGTTAGGAGGAAGGGATGTGCGGGCACAGCAGGTTAGGAGCAGGGGATGTGTGGGCACAATGGGTTAGGAGCAGGAGATGTGCGGGCACAATGGGTTAGGAGGAGGGGATGTGTGGGCACAGCAGGTTAGGAGCAGGGGATGTGCAGGCACAATGGGTTAGGAGGAGGGGATGTGTGGGCACAATGGGTTAGGAGGAGGGGATGTGTGGGCACAGCAGGTTAGGAGCAGGGGATGTGCAGGCACAATGGGTTAGGAGGAGGGGATGTGTGGGCACAGCAGGTTAGGAGCAGGGGATGTGCGGGCACAGCAGGTTAGGAGCAGGGGATGTGTGGGCACAGCAGGTTAGGAGCAGGGGATGTGCGGGCACAATGGGTTAGGAGCAGGGGATGTGTGGGCACAGCAGGTTAGGAGCAGGGGATGTGTGGGCACAGCAGGTTAGGAGCAGGGGATGTGTGGGCACGATGGGTTAGGAGTCGGGTGTTTGTGGGCACAGCAGGTTAGGAGCAGGGGATGTGCGGGCACAATGGGTTAGGAGCAGGGGATGTGTGGGCACAGCAGGTTAGGAGCAGGGGATGTGCGGGCACAATGGGTTAGGAGCAGGGGATGTGTGGGCACGATGGGTTAGGAGTCGGGTGTTTGTGGGCACAGCAGGTTAGGAGGAGGGGATGTGTGGGCACAATGGGTTAGGAGGAGGGGATGTGTGGGCACGATGGGTTAGGAGTCGGGTGTTTGTGGGCACAGTGGGTTAGGAGGAGGGGATGTGTGGGCACGATGGGTTAGGAGTCGGGTGTTTGTGGGCACAGTGGGTTAGGAGCAGGGGATGTGTGGGCACAATGGGTTAGGAGTCGGGTGTTTGTGGGCACGGTGGGTTAGGAGTCGGGTGTTTGTGGGCACGGTGGGTTAGGAGTCGGGTGTTTGTGGGCACGGTGGGTTAGGAGTCGGGTGTTTGTGGGCACGGTGGGTTAGGAGTCGGGTGTTTGTGGGCACGGTGGGTTAGGAGTCGGGTGTTTGTGGGCACGGTGGGTTAGGAGTCGGGTGTTTGTGGGCACAATGGGTTAGGAGTCGGGTGTTTGTGGGCACGGTGGGTTAGGAGTCGGGTGTTTGTGGGCACGGTGGGTTAGGAGTCGGGTGTTTGTGGGCACGGTGGGTTAGGAGTCGGGTGTTTGTGGGCACAATGGGTTAGGAGTCGGGTGTTTGTGGGCACGGTGGGTTAGGAGGAAGGGATGTGCGGGCACAGCAGGTTAGGAGCAGGGGATGTGTGGGCACAATGGGTTAGGAGGAGGGGATGTGTGGGCACAATGGGTTAGGAGCAGGGGATGTGTGGGCACAATGGGTTAGGAGTCGGGTGTTTGTGGGCACGGTGGGTTAGGAGGAAGGGATGTGCGGGCACAATGGGTTAGGAGCAGGGGATGTGTGGGCACAATGGGTTAGGAGGAGGGGATGTGTGGGCACAATGGGTTAGGAGCAGGGGATGTGTGGGCACGGTGGGTTAGGAGTCGGGTGTTTGTGGGCACGGTGGGTTAGGAGGAAGGGATGTGCGGGCACAATGGGTTAGGAGGAGGGGATGTGCGGGCACAATGGGTTAGGAGGAGGGGTTGTGTGGGCACGGTGGGTTAGGAGTCGGGTGTTTGTGGGCACGGTGGGTTAGGAGGAAGGGATGTGCGGGCACAATGGGTTAGGAGGAGGGGATGTGCGGGCACAATGGGTTAGGAGTCGGGTGTTTGTGGGCACAATGGGTTAGGAGCAGGGGATGTGTGGGCACAATGGGTTAGGAGGAAGGGATGTGCGGGCACAATGGGTTAGGAGCAGGGGATGTGTGGGCACAATGGGTTAGGAGGAAGGGATGTGCGGGCACAATGGGTTAGGAGTCGGGTGTTTGTGGGCACAATGGGTTAGGAGGAAGGGATGTGTGGGCACAATGGGTTAGGAGCAGGGGATGTGTGGGCACGGTGGGTTAGGAGTCGGGTGTTTGTGGGCACGGTGGGTTAGGAGTCGGGTGTTTGTGGGCACGGTGGGTTAGGAGTCGGGTGTTTTTGGGCACGGTGGGTTAGGAGTCGGGTGTTTGTGGGCACGGTGGGTTAGGAGCAGGGGATGTGTGGGCACGGTGGGTTAGGAGGAGGGGATGTGTGGGCACAATGGGTTAGGAGCAGGGGATGTGTGGGCACAATGGGTTAGGAGCAGGGGATGTGTGGGCACAATGGGTTAGGAGCAGGGGATGTGTGGGCACGGTGGGTTAGGAGTCGGGTGTTTGTGGGCACGGTGGGTTAGGAGGAGGGGACCTGCGGGCACAGTGGGATTTGGGGGGGGGGGGGTGTACAGATGGAGCAGGGCGGGAAGGGCGTCAGTATTTTCAGGCCATGATGCGGATGATGTTGCACTGAGGGCCAGTCATACCTCATAGTGATGTAGCATCAGCTGTCAGACTAGGGCAGGGTGCCAGCCTCGGGGTGTCAGTGGTGAATCGGGGGCAGTTTTTTAATGGGCAGCAGATTAGTGACAAACACTCATTCTGTCGCAGACTAGACTTCCCCTATGATCCAATGCATGAGCGAGGCCGGATGATGGGCCCCTCCATATGCCGCACTGTGTGCCCGCTCTGCACCACATACGTCATTGTGATCTCTGAACCCGTGATTTTCAAACCCCCCAGAGCAGATGAACAATCACTCTCATCATTGTCCACATGCAGTGAGTATAGCACTCGGTGCTCTGCGCCTCTCATGTCTCGGATGACGGCGATGGGGGTGTCACTACAATGGTTTCTTTTGTACTTTCAGGTGGCTCCAGTCCAAGGGACAAAAGTTGTCTCCTCCCCCCTGTGGGGACACAGATGCTCATTGTCACCCTGGTCTGGGCACAGCGAGGGGGGGTCATACAGGTCGTGGACTAATCAACACTGCACCCTCTCATATCAGCAAATAATGAAGTCACTGGGGCGCCGGCGTCTACCGCCAAGAACCAGACCACAGGCTCTGGACCTAGAAGAGGTCAGGGGGACAGGAACACAGGACCCTCAAAGGGGGGTTATTGGACAGGAGCACAGGACCCTCAAAGGGGGGTTATTGGTCAGGAGCACAGGACCCTCAAAGGGGGGTTATTGGTCAGGAGCACAGGACCCTCAAAGGGGGGTTATTGGTCAGGAGCACAGGACCCTCAAAGGGGGGTTATTGGTCAGTAGCACAGGACCCTCAAAGGGGGGTTATTGGTCAGGAACACAGGACCCTCAAAGGGGGGTTATTGGTCAGGAGCACAGGACCCTCAAAGGGGGGTTATTGGTCAGGAGCACAGGACCCCCAACAGGGGGTGGAGAGGGGGCATTTGGCCCAAGGGTCACAAGCCCCCGACTGGCAGCAGAGGGTCAGTAGAGTGGGGGGTGTATCTGACTACACAAGGCTTGGTTGTAGCCTGTAACCACGGAGACGCATAGGTTTGTACAGAAGCTGTAAAAAAAAACTTTGATTCAAACACTCCCCCTTGTGTCAGACTGTTAGAAGTACAGAAAAAACACAAGTGTATAGTATACAGTGTATCTGTAATGAAGCTTTATTGCTCGACTGATCTATTCACACGCAGCACACGTCACCAGCCTTCACCTATACATGTATAATCTGTTACTGCCTGAGCACAAGGCATATCCTAATGATGAGTGATTAGTGATGATGATGTATCGGGGCTGATGAGTGATTAGTGATGATGTATCGGGGCTGATGAGTGATTAGTGATGATGATGTATCGGGGCTGATGAGTGATTAGTGATGATGTATCGGGGCTGATGAGTGATTAGTGATGATGATGATGTATCGGGGCTGATGAGTGATTAGTGATGATGATGTATCGGGGCTGATGAGTGATTAGTGATGATGATGTATCGGGGCTGATGAGTGATTAGTGATGATGTATCGGGACTGATGAGTGATTAGTGATGATGATGTATCGGGGCTGATGAGTGATTAGTGATGATGATGTATCGGGGCTGATGAGTGATTAGTGATGATGATGTATCGGGGCTGATGAGTGATTAGTGATGATGATGTATCGGGGCTGATGAGTGATTAGTGATGATGATGTATCGGGGCTGATGAGTGATTAGTGATGATGATGTATCGGGGCTGATGAGTGATTAGTGATGATGATGTATCTGGGCTGATGAGTGATTAGTGATGATGATGTATCGGGGCTGATGAGTGATTAGTGATGATGATGTATCGGGGCTGATGAGTGATTAGTGATGATGATGTATCGGGGCTGATGAGTGATTAGTGATGATGTATCGGGGCTGATGAGTGATTAGTGATGATGATGTATCGGGGCTGATGAGTGATTAGTGATGATGTATCGGGGCTGATGAGTGATTAGTGATGATGATGTATCGGGGCTGATGAGTGATTAGTGATGATGTATCGGGGCTGATGAGTGATTAGTGATGATGATGTATCGGGGCTGATGAGTGATTAGTGATGATGATGATGTATCGGGGCTGATGAGTGATTAGTGATGATGATGTATCGGGGCTGATGAGTGATTAGTGATGATGATGTATCGGGGCTGATGAGTGATTAGTGATGATGATGTATCGGGGCTGATGTGTGATTAGTGATGATGATGTATCGGGCTGATGAGTGATTAGTGATGATGATGTATCGGGGCTGATGAGTGATTAGTGATGATGTATCGGGGCTGATGAGTGATTAGTGATGATGTATTGGGGCTGATGAGTGATTAGTGATGATGTATCGGGGCTGATGAGTGATTAGTGATGATGATGTATCGGGGCTGATGAGTGATTAGTGATGATGATGTATCGGGGCTGATGAGTGATTAGTGATGATGATGTATCGGGGCTGATGAGTGATTAGTGATGATGTATCGGGGCTGATGAGTGATTAGTGATGATGTATCGGGGCTGATGAGCGATTAGTGATGATGATGTATCGGGGCTGATGAGTGATTAGTGATGATGATGTATTGGGGCTGATGAGTGATTAGTGATGATGATGTATCGGGGCTGATGAGTGATTAGTGATGATGTATCGGGGCTGATGAGTGATTAGTGATGATGATGTATCAGGGCTGATGAGTGATTAGTGATGATGTATCGGGGCTGATGAGCGATTAGTGATGATGATGTATCGGGGCTGATGAGCGATTAGTGATGATGATGTATCGGGGCTGATGAGTGATTAGTGATGATGATGTATCGGGGCTGATGAGTGATTAGTGATGATGTATCGGGGCTGATGAGTGATTAGTGATGATGATGTATCGGGGCTGATGAGTGATTAGTGATGATGATGTATCGGGGCTGATGAGTGATTAGTGATGATGATGTATCGGGGCTGATGAGTGATTAGTGATGATGATGTATCGGGGCTGATGAGTGATTAGTGATGATGTATCGGGGCTGATGAGTGATTAGTGATGATGATGTATCGGGGCTGATGAGTGATTAGTGATGATGATGTATCGGGGCTGATGAGTGATTAGTGATGATGTATCGGGGCTGATGAGTGATTAGTGATGATGTATCGGGGCTGATGAGTGATTAGTGATGATGATGTATCGGGGCTGATGAGTGATTAGTGATGATGTATTGGGGCTGATGAGTGATTAGTGATGATGTATCGGGGCTGATGAGTGATTAGTGATGATGATGTATCGGGGCTGATGAGTGATTAGTGATGATGATGTATCGGGGCTGATGAGTGATTAGTGATGATGATGTATCGGGGCTGATGAGTGATTAGTGATGATGTATCGGGGCTGATGAGTGATTAGTGATGATGTATCGGGGCTGATGAGCGATTAGTGATGATGATGTATCGGGGCTGATGAGTGATTAGTGATGATGATGTATTGGGGCTGATGAGTGATTAGTGATGATGATGTATCGGGGCTGATGAGTGATTAGTGATGATGTATCGGGGCTGATGAGTGATTAGTGATGATGATGTATCAGGGCTGATGAGTGATTAGTGATGATGTATCGGGGCTGATGAGCGATTAGTGATGATGATGTATCGGGGCTGATGAGCGATTAGTGATGATGATGTATCGGGGCTGATGAGTGATTAGTGATGATGATGTATCGGGGCTGATGAGTGATTAGTGATGATGTATCGGGGCTGATGAGTGATTAGTGATGATGATGTATCGGGGCTGATGAGTGATTAGTGATGATGATGTATCGGGGCTGATGAGTGATTAGTGATGATGATGTATCGGGGCTGATGAGTGATTAGTGATGATGATGTATCGGGGCTGATGAGTGATTAGTGATGATGATGTATCGGGGCTGATGAGTGATTAGTGATGATGTATCGGGGCTGATGAGTGATTAGTGATGATGTATCGGGGCTGATGAGTGATTAGTGATGATGATGTATCGGGGCTGATGAGTGATTAGTGATGATGATGTATCGGGGCTGATGAGTGATTAGTGATGATGTATCGGGGCTGATGAGTGATTAGTGATGATGTATCGGGGCTGATGAGTGATTAGTGATGATGTATCGGGGCTGATGAGTGATTAGTGATGATGATGTATCGGGGCTGATGAGTGATTAGTGATGATGTATCGGGGCTGATGAGTGATTAGTGATGATGTATCGGGGCTGATGAGTGATTAGTGATGATGATGTATCGGGGCTGATGAGTGATTAGTGATGATGATGTATCGGGGCTGATGAGTGATTAGTGATGATGATGTATTGGGGCTGATGAGTGATTAGTGATGATGATGTATCGGGGCTGATGAGTGATTAGTGATGATGTATCGGGGCTGATGAGTGATTAGTGATGATGATGTATCAGGGCTGATGAGTGATTAGTGATGATGTATCGGGGCTGATGAGCGATTAGTGATGATGATGTATCGGGGCTGATGAGCGATTAGTGATGATGATGTATCGGGGCTGATGAGTGATTAGTGATGATGATGTATCGGGGCTGATGAGTGATTAGTGATGATGTATCGGGGCTGATGAGTGATTAGTGATGATGATGTATCGGGGCTGATGAGTGATTAGTGATGATGATGTATCGGGGCTGATGAGTGATTAGTGATGATGATGTATCGGGGCTGATGAGTGATTAGTGATGATGATGTATCGGGGCTGATGAGTGATTAGTGATGATGATGTATTGGGGCTGATGAGTGATTAGTGATGATGATGTATCGGGGCTGATGAGTGATTAGTGATGATGATGTATCGGGGCTGATGAGTGATTAGTGATGATGATGTATCGGGGCTGATGAGTGATTAGTGATGATGATGTATCGGGGCTGATGAGTGATTAGTGATGATGTATCGGGGCTGATGAGTGATTAGTGATGATGTATCGGGGCTGATGAGTGATTAGTGATGATGTATCGGGGCTGATGAGTGATTAGTGATGATGATGTATCGGGGCTGATGAGTGATTAGTGATGATGTATCGGGGCTGATGAGTGATTAGTGATGATGTATCGGGGCTGATGAGTGATTAGTGATGATGTATCGGGGCTGATGAGTGATTAGTGATGATGTATCGGGGCTGATGAGTGATTAGTGATGATGTATCGGGGCTGATGAGTGATTAGTGATGATGTATCGGGCTGATGATTTGAACAATATTTATATAGTTGGGTCTATCAAACTGTAAGACACCCAGTACAATAGCTTAAATTTAAAGAAGAAAAGCGGATGTCTATGAAATTTTTCAATGCAAAATAACAATTTTATTTAGTTATAGAAGACAAATACATTTAAAAACATTTAAAAAGCACAATTCTGTGCTGCACATGCCCCACTATCACAAATGGTAGATAAATCTGCTAAGGATATAGTAGGTAAATGGAGATATAGGTCATTGAGGCTGAAGTTAAAATGGACATAAGTAGAAATGAAAGACCAAAGTGAGCAACAGGCATATAGTCTGTAGAAAGTCACAATTTACCTCAATGTCTAGATCCTCCAGCTTGGGGATAGAAGGGGCAGGAAACAGTCCCCACGCGTTCCGCCTGTCTGGGCAGGCTTCCTCAGGGGTAATGTGCAGAAAGGAAGTTCAAGGAATATATAGGGTACTCACCCCCAGAGTCTAACATTCAACAGCTGTGTCCAGTGAGTGCCTGCGTGTGGCGTGCGTTTCAGTTGGCCGGATGTGACGCAATGCGTTCCAGCCGGTCAGTGGAGTGTCACTTCCGGGGTTTGCAATCCACGATATTTAGGCGCTGCTGCGACAAATTAGGCGCTACTGCGCCACAAAAACAACACATTCATACAGGTACAAGGTGCATGCGCATAAGTGGTATAGCAATAAGTGAGCAAGCGCCGAAAGCATTATGAGCCCTAAAATACCCTAGGGCTGAAAAAAGTGCCTAAGTGCAATCAAAGATAATAAAGAGTTTTTTGGGTTTAAAAAAATTACAGAGTATTGACACAGCTGCCAAAAAAAAAAAAAAAAAAAAAAAAGGTCAGACTCTGAGGGTGAGTAAGAAACATAGAATAGATACCATATATAAATCTTATCAGCATAATGAACTTACAAATATAATAGTTAAACACAATGTGTTGGAATTGGCTAAAATGGATAAATAGTGTGCATAATAATCAACAGTAATGAACAATATAATATAGTTTTCGTAGTTTTAGGACTCAAAAAAGTCAGAGACATAAAGAGTTAGAGCGTTTAGTACCACAATATTTAAAATTTGAAGCTTGAGACACATGGCGAAGTGAGAAGTATGGACGAGAAGAGAGAAATCATATCCATGAAGATGTCAACTGATGTACATTCTTGGGGAAGTTTAAGACCAGGGGTGGAGCCTCCAATGCGGACAGATGATTAACAAGGTATCGGAGAAGTCGAAGGTTTGAGGATCAGATGGAGTAATAAATTCATAACGTACAGGGTCATAACCATCTAAAAAGAGTGTTCCAAAAGAAAATGTAAAATTAGTAAGTGATAGATATGTGGAAAACCTAGTGAACATAAAAGACGTGAGGAAGAACATATAGAAGCAAGCAGACTACACGGCGGTGACCTGAGGGATATCAAGTTCACCGCCGCGTAGTAGCCGGCAACAATGTAGGAAAAGGTCCATTAATAAATGTGTATCTAAATCATAAGAGGACCAATGTGTGATGGAGTGATAAGTAGACGATGATGAGGATGATTCCTGTGAGCAACCTGCAATAAGAGAGGAGGAAGAAGGGAGAAGGGGGTTGGGGGGGGGGGAAAGGGAGAAGGTAGGGAGAAGAAGAATAGAAAGAGGAGAATAAGTAAGAGAATGGACTAGTGAGTAAGTGAGAAATGGGAGACAATAAACCCTTACATAAGTGGAAATTGTATATCTAATCCTTATAAAAACCCGCATATAGGAGGTCTTCGTTTAATCCAGAGGGGGCCAGTGAATTGAGTTGATAAATCCACTTAGATTCTATTCGGAGGAGCTCTTTAGTCCGATTTCCCCCCCGTGGGTTCCAGTGTAACCTCTCCATTCCACAAACCCGAAGACTGTGGTTTTTGCCCTGGTGTGCCTGATGGAAATGGGCAGCCACCGATGAGAGGGTCTTACCTTTCATGAGGTCATTGGCGGCCGTTGTGATGGAAGAGAGGTGCTGTTGTATTCGTTTTCGCAGTTCTTGTCCCGTCTGTCCAACGTAAATCATGGGGCAGGAGCATGTGAGCACGTAGACCACTTCTTTGGTCCTGCAATTTATATAGTCGTAAAGTCTATATGATGATTGGTTGTTAGGATGAACAAAGGTACTGGTCTTTAGAATCCGTGGGCAGACCGAGCAGTCCCCACAGGGGAATGAACCCTTTAGGCGTTGACCCCTAGCGAGCGATGTGGTGGGTCTCTGAAAGTGACTGGAAGTAAGTACATCTTTAAGATTCCGTGCCCTTCTAGAGATCAACCTCGGTTTATCTGAAATATGAACATGTAATCTTTTGTCACTCAGCAAAATATCCCAGTTATTTTCCAAGATGTGGTAGATATCTGACCACTGATTGTTAAAGGTAGTGATCAGGCAGGGTTTGGATTCAGTGTTCCGTACCTGAGGTTCCAGTAGGGTCTTGCGGTCACTGTCCCTGGCCCTGATGAATGCCTTGGAGATAACCTTCTTCGGGTATCCCCGTGCTTGGAATCTTTCAGTTAGGTCTTTTGCATGTGTGCGGAAATCCATATCATCGCAGCAATTTCGACGGACACGGAGGAATTGTCCCACTGGAATGCTCGTTCTTAAGTGTTTGGGGTGAAAACTGGCAAAAGACAGAAGGTTGTTGGTAGCGGTCGGTTTCCTAAACAGTGATGTTAACAGACGAGTCCCATTCTTACCAATCTTCAAATCCAGAAATTCAACAGAAGTTTCAGAGGTATGAGCCGTGAGTTTAATTTTCCAGGGATTAGAGTTCAGACATCTGAAAAAATCCTGAAATTCATCAGTCGTTCCCTGCCAAACCAGAAGCACATCATCAATATACCTATGCCATCCCACCACATGAGCCCGGAACGCAGCCAATTGGTACACGATGCGCTCCTCCCACCACCCCAAAAATAGGTTGGCGTAGGCCGGAGCGCACCGTGCACCCATGGCGGTTCCTGACACCTGTTTGAAGTATGATCTGTCAAATATAAAATAATTTTGGTGGAGGATTAAGGCTAATAGGTCTAAAATGAATGAGTCGTGTCGTCGATCGAGTGATCCTTCTTTGTCGAGAAAATATTCCACAGACTCCAGACCTACCTGATGACCAATAATGGTGTAGAGGGATTCCACATCAAGTGTGATTAGTAGTGCATTCGTCGGGATGGTCAGATTTTCGATCTGTTGTATCAAGTGTGTAGTGTCACGGACGTACGCAGGGAGTTTGAGGACCATCGGCTGTAGAAAAAAATCAACATATGAGCAAAGTTTTTCATTCAGTCCCCCAATTCCAGATACTATTGGCCTACCTGGAGGCTCTTGTAGGGACTTATGAATCTTGGGCAACATATAGAAGGTCGGGATTTTTGGGTTGTCCACCGTCAAAAATTTGTTTTCTTTTTTGTTGATGATACCGCAGTCAAGTGCCGCTTTAAGTGTGCGGTCAGTTTTATTCTTAAATACCTGCGTTGGGTCAGAGGGGAGCTGCACATAGAAATCTTTGTTATCAAGTTGTCGTTTCGCTTCCTTGATATATAATTCAACTGGCCAAATCACGATGTTACCCCCCTTGTCTGCTTCCTTTATTAGGAAGTTCTTGTTGTTACGTAAACCCATCAAAGCTTGCCGTTCCTGTTTAGTTAGATTCTCCATTCTGTTCTTATCGTCCCTCAACTTTTTGATATCCGCCGTTACCCGCTCAAAGAAGATTTGTATAGCCGGGAAAAGTTTAAAGTTTGGGGTGTTTTGTGATGGAGTTCGCATAGGAAAAGATTTCCTACCTGTCGGTGTGTCATTTTCATCCAGCAATTCCAATAGGTCCCTCAGGACGCGTCTGTCATTTTCGGGTAGGGCATCCATCAATGACGGTTGGTGGTACAGTAACTTAAACGTTAGCTGTCGACAAAAGAGATATACATCTTTGGTTAACTCAAATTTGTTAAGTGTATTCATAGGTGAAAATGACAATCCTTTTTGTAAGATCCCAATCTCAGTTGCAGTAAACTCATATGTGGATAAGTTAATAATCTGTAAGGTATTTGAAGTACCTTTCTTCCCCCTTGCCGGTCTGTCTCTCTTGTAGGTTGGTGACCAATCACGGTGTCGTGGTGCTCTTTTCTTGTTTTTAGAGCTTGTACCTTCATCTTGTGATGTATCTTGCTCACTAGTGTCTGAAGATGGTAGCTCACTAGAGGCAGATTGTGTATAAGAAGTAGTTGGCCGGGGACGTTGAAAGGTGCGTCTCCTGTTGCCTTTATGGTTCCACTTGAAGATACGTCCATTCTCATAGTCCCTTTTGTCTCTGGCAAATTTCTCCTTTTTGCCCTTAATTATTTCCTTTTCATATGCATCAATAGTTTCTTTAAGTTTCGCTTGGAATGGGATGACCTGCGTGTCTCGGTCAAACTTCTCAAGGTCGACCTCCGCTTTTTTAATCTGTTCACGAATTCGGCTTAGAAGGCCTCTATCGTGATCTAGGAGCATATTGATCAGTATAAATGAGCATTGGTGTAAACCTTTTTCCCAGCGCTCTTTCTCGTCATCTACCACTTCCCATGATGGGAAGATATGTATTCTCAAGCCCCTAGGCGACATTTTTAATTTGTGATATTCCTCCAAACTCCTAATGTTCCACCAGACTCTCGTCAGAGCTCTATGTGCCTCCAATAAATCGTTACTCACGGTTTTAAAATCATCGTCCTGTCTCACTTCACCTGTATTTGAAAAAATGGAAGGGACCTGATGAGTCCAAGCTGCCTCACGGGCTTGTAGGTCCATCTTAAAGGTACAACTAGGGTATAAGAGAGAGTAATAAGTTAGGCCAAAGCCTAGTCAACACTGTGTTTTTGTCACATGACCCAGAGAAATACACTGTATGTATAGGACAGTGTCACAAATAGATACTTTGAACAATATTTATATAGTTGGGTCTATCAAACTGTAAGACACCCAGTACAATAGCTTAAATTTAAAGAAGAAAAGCGGATGTCTATGAAATTTTTCAATGCAAAATAACAATTTTATTTAGTTATAGAAGACAAATACATTTAAAAACATTTAAAAAGCACAATTCTGTGCTGCACATGCCCCACTATCACAAATGGTAGATAAATCTGCTAAGGATATAGTAGGTAAATGGAGATATAGGTCATTGAGGCTGAAGTTAAAATGGACATAAGTAGAAATGAAAGACCAAAGTGAGCAACAGGCATATAGTCTGTAGAAAGTCACAATTTACCTCAATGTCTAGATCCTCCAGCTTGGGGATAGAAGGGGCAGGAAACAGTCCCCACGCGTTCCGCCTGTCTGGGCAGGCTTCCTCAGGGGTAATGTGCAGAAAGGAAGTTCAAGGAATATATAGGGTACTCACCCCCAGAGTCTAACATTCAACAGCTGTGTCCAGTGAGTGCCTGCGTGTGGCGTGCGTTTCAGTTGGCCGGATGTGACGCAATGCGTTCCAGCCGGTCAGTGGAGTGTCACTTCCGGGGTTTGCAATCCACGATATTTAGGCGCTGCTGCGACAAATTAGGCGCTACTGCGCCACAAAAACAACACATTCATACAGGTACAAGGTGCATGCGCATAAGTGGTATAGCAATAAGTGAGCAAGCGCCGAAAGCATTATGAGCCCTAAAATACCCTAGGGCTGAAAAAAGTGCCTAAGTGCAATCAAAGATAATAAAGAGTTTTTTGGGTTTAAAAAAATTACAGAGTATTGACACAGCTGCCAAAAAAAAAAAAAAAAAAAAAAAAAGGTCAGACTCTGAGGGTGAGTAAGAAACATAGAATAGATACCATATATAAATCTTATCAGCATAATGAACTTACAAATATAATAGTTAAACACAATGTGTTGGAATTGGCTAAAATGGATAAATAGTGTGCATAATAATCAACAGTAATGAACAATATAATATAGTTTTCGTAGTTTTAGGACTCAAAAAAGTCAGAGACATAAAGAGTTAGAGCGTTTAGTACCACAATATTTAAAATTTGAAGCTTGAGACACATGGCGAAGTGAGAAGTATGGACGAGAAGAGAGAAATCATATCCATGAAGATGTCAACTGATGTACATTCTTGGGGAAGTTTAAGACCAGGGGTGGAGCCTCCAATGCGGACAGATGATTAACAAGGTATCGGAGAAGTCGAAGGTTTGAGGATCAGATGGAGTAATAAATTCATAACGTACAGGGTCATAACCATCTAAAAAGAGTGTTCCAAAAGAAAATGTAAAATTAGTAAGTGATAGATATGTGGAAAACCTAGTGAACATAAAAGACGTGAGGAAGAACATATAGAAGCAAGCAGACTACACGGCGGTGACCTGAGGGATATCAAGTTCACCGCCGCGTAGTAGCCGGCAACAATGTAGGAAAAGGTCCATTAATAAATGTGTATCTAAATCATAAGAGGACCAATGTGTGATGGAGTGATAAGTAGACGATGATGAGGATGATTCCTGTGAGCAACCTGCAATAAGAGAGGAGGAAGAAGGGAGAAGGGGGTGATGAGTGATTAGTGATGATGATGTATCGGGCTGATGAGTGATTAGTGATGATGTATCGGGGCTGATGAGTGATTAGTGATGATGTATCGGGCTGATGAGCGATTAGTGATGATGATGTATCGGGGCTGATGAGTGATTAGTGATGATGTATCGGGGCTGATGAGTGATTAGTGATGATGATGTATCGGGGCTGATGAGTGATTAGTGATGATGTATCGGGGCTGATGAGTGATTAGTGATGATGATGTATCGGGGCTGATGAGTGATTAGTGATGATGATGTATCGGGGCTGATGAGTGATTAGTGATGATGATGTATTGGGGCTGATGAGTGATTAGTGATGATGTATCGGGGCTGATGAGTGATTAGTGATGATGATGTATCGGGCTGATGAGTGATTAGTGATGATGTATCGGGGCTGATGAGTGATTAGTGATGATGTATCGGGCTGATGAGCGATTAGTGATGATGATGTATCGGGGCTGATGAGTGATTAGTGATGATGATGTATCGGGGCTGATGAGTGATTAGTGATGATGATGTATCGGGGCTGATGAGTGATTAGTGATGATGATGTATCGGGGCTGATGAGTGATTAGTGATGATGTATCGGGGCTGATGAGTGATTAGTGATGATGATGTATCGGGGCTGATGAGTGATTAGTGATGATGTATCGGGGCTGATGAGTGATTAGTGATGATGTATCGGGGCTGATGAGTGATTAGTGATGATGATGTATCGGGGCTGATGAGTGATTAGTGATGATGTATCGGGGCTGATGAGTGATTAGTGATGATGATGTATCGGGGCTGATGAGTGATTAGTGATGATGTATCGGGGCTGATGAGTGATTAGTGATGATGTATCGGGGCTGATGAGCGATTAGTGATGATGATGTATCGGGGCTGATGAGTGATTAGTGATGATGATGTATTGGGGCTGATGAGTGATTAGTGATGATGATGTATCGGGGCTGATGAGTGATTAGTGATGATGTATCGGGGCTGATGAGTGATTAGTGATGATGATGTATCAGGGCTGATGAGTGATTAGTGATGATGTATCGGGGCTGATGAGCGATTAGTGATGATGATGTATCGGGGCTGATGAGCGATTAGTGATGATGATGTATCGGGGCTGATGAGTGATTAGTGATGATGATGTATCGGGGCTGATGAGTGATTAGTGATGATGTATCGGGGCTGATGAGTGATTAGTGATGATGTATCGGGGCTGATGAGTGATTAGTGATGATGTATCGGGCTGATGAGTGATTAGTGATGATGATGTATCGGGGCTGATGAGTGATTAGTGATGATGATGTATCGGGGCTGATGAGTGATTAGTGATGATGATGTATCGGGGCTGATGAGTGATTAGTGATGATGATGTATCGGGGCTGATGAGTGATTAGTGATGATGATGTATCGGGGCTGATGAGTGATTAGTGATGATGATGTATCGGGGCTGATGAGTGATTAGTGATGATGTATCGGGGCTGATGAGTGATTAGTGATGATGTATCGGGGCTGATGAGTGATTAGTGATGATGATGTATCGGGGCTGATGAGTGATTAGTGATGATGATGTATCGGGGCTGATGAGTGATTAGTGATGATGTATCGGGGCTGATGAGTGATTAGTGATGATGTATCGGGGCTGATGAGTGATTAGTGATGATGTATCGGGGCTGATGAGTGATTAGTGATGATGATGTATCGGGGCTGATGAGTGATTAGTGATGATGTATCGGGGCTGATGAGTGATTAGTGATGATGTATCGGGGCTGATGAGTGATTAGTGATGATGATGTATCGGGGCTGATGAGTGATTAGTGATGATGATGTATCGGGGCTGATGAGTGATTAGTGATGATGATGTATTGGGGCTGATGAGTGATTAGTGATGATGATGTATCGGGGCTGATGAGTGATTAGTGATGATGTATCGGGGCTGATGAGTGATTAGTGATGATGATGTATCAGGGCTGATGAGTGATTAGTGATGATGTATCGGGGCTGATGAGCGATTAGTGATGATGATGTATCGGGGCTGATGAGCGATTAGTGATGATGATGTATCGGGGCTGATGAGTGATTAGTGATGATGATGTATCGGGGCTGATGAGTGATTAGTGATGATGTATCGGGGCTGATGAGTGATTAGTGATGATGATGTATCGGGGCTGATGAGTGATTAGTGATGATGATGTATCGGGGCTGATGAGTGATTAGTGATGATGATGTATCGGGGCTGATGAGTGATTAGTGATGATGATGTATCGGGGCTGATGAGTGATTAGTGATGATGATGTATCGGGGCTGATGAGTGATTAGTGATGATGTATCGGGGCTGATGAGTGATTAGTGATGATGTATCGGGGCTGATGAGTGATTAGTGATGATGATGTATCGGGGCTGATGAGTGATTAGTGATGATGATGTATCGGGGCTGATGAGTGATTAGTGATGATGATGTATCGGGGCTGATGAGTGATTAGTGATGATGTATCGGGGCTGATGAGTGATTAGTGATGATGTATCGGGGCTGATGAGTGATTAGTGATGATGTATCGGGGCTGATGAGTGATTAGTGATGATGATGTATCGGGGCTGATGAGTGATTAGTGATGATGTATCGGGGCTGATGAGTGATTAGTGATGATGTATCGGGGCTGATGAGTGATTAGTGATGATGATGTATCGGGGCTGATGAGTGATTAGTGATGATGTATCGGGGCTGATGAGTGATTAGTGATGATGTATCGGGGCTGATGAGTGATTAGTGATGATGTATCGGGGCTGATGAGTGATTAGTGATGATGTATCGGGCTGATGATTTGAACAATATTTATATAGTTGGGTCTATCAAACTGTAAGACACCCAGTACAATAGCTTAAATTTAAAGAAGAAAAGCGGATGTCTATGAAATTTTTCAATGCAAAATAACAATTTTATTTAGTTATAGAAGACAAATACATTTAAAAACATTTAAAAAGCACAATTCTGTGCTGCACATGCCCCACTATCACAAATGGTAGATAAATCTGCTAAGGATATAGTAGGTAAATGGAGATATAGGTCATTGAGGCTGAAGTTAAAATGGACATAAGTAGAAATGAAAGACCAAAGTGAGCAACAGGCATATAGTCTGTAGAAAGTCACAATTTACCTCAATGTCTAGATCCTCCAGCTTGGGGATAGAAGGGGCAGGAAACAGTCCCCACGCGTTCCGCCTGTCTGGGCAGGCTTCCTCAGGGGTAATGTGCAGAAAGGAAGTTCAAGGAATATATAGGGTACTCACCCCCAGAGTCTAACATTCAACAGCTGTGTCCAGTGAGTGCCTGCGTGTGGCGTGCGTTTCAGTTGGCCGGATGTGACGCAATGCGTTCCAGCCGGTCAGTGGAGTGTCACTTCCGGGGTTTGCAATCCACGATATTTAGGCGCTGCTGCGACAAATTAGGCGCTACTGCGCCACAAAAACAACACATTCATACAGGTACAAGGTGCATGCGCATAAGTGGTATAGCAATAAGTGAGCAAGCGCCGAAAGCATTATGAGCCCTAAAATACCCTAGGGCTGAAAAAAGTGCCTAAGTGCAATCAAAGATAATAAAGAGTTTTTTGGGTTTAAAAAAATTACAGAGTATTGACACAGCTGCCAAAAAAAAAAAAAAAAAAAAAAAAAAGGTCAGACTCTGAGGGTGAGTAAGAAACATAGAATAGATACCATATATAAATCTTATCAGCATAATGAACTTACAAATATAATAGTTAAACACAATGTGTTGGAATTGGCTAAAATGGATAAATAGTGTGCATAATAATCAACAGTAATGAACAATATAATATAGTTTTCGTAGTTTTAGGACTCAAAAAAGTCAGAGACATAAAGAGTTAGAGCGTTTAGTACCACAATATTTAAAATTTGAAGCTTGAGACACATGGCGAAGTGAGAAGTATGGACGAGAAGAGAGAAATCATATCCATGAAGATGTCAACTGATGTACATTCTTGGGGAAGTTTAAGACCAGGGGTGGAGCCTCCAATGCGGACAGATGATTAACAAGGTATCGGAGAAGTCGAAGGTTTGAGGATCAGATGGAGTAATAAATTCATAACGTACAGGGTCATAACCATCTAAAAAGAGTGTTCCAAAAGAAAATGTAAAATTAGTAAGTGATAGATATGTGGAAAACCTAGTGAACATAAAAGACGTGAGGAAGAACATATAGAAGCAAGCAGACTACACGGCGGTGACCTGAGGGATATCAAGTTCACCGCCGCGTAGTAGCCGGCAACAATGTAGGAAAAGGTCCATTAATAAATGTGTATCTAAATCATAAGAGGACCAATGTGTGATGGAGTGATAAGTAGACGATGATGAGGATGATTCCTGTGAGCAACCTGCAATAAGAGAGGAGGAAGAAGGGAGAAGGGGGTTGGGGGGGGGGGAAAGGGAGAAGGTAGGGAGAAGAAGAATAGAAAGAGGAGAATAAGTAAGAGAATGGACTAGTGAGTAAGTGAGAAATGGGAGACAATAAACCCTTACATAAGTGGAAATTGTATATCTAATCCTTATAAAAACCCGCATATAGGAGGTCTTCGTTTAATCCAGAGGGGGCCAGTGAATTGAGTTGATAAATCCACTTAGATTCTATTCGGAGGAGCTCTTTAGTCCGATTTCCCCCCCGTGGGTTCCAGTGTAACCTCTCCATTCCACAAACCCGAAGACTGTGGTTTTTGCCCTGGTGTGCCTGATGGAAATGGGCAGCCACCGATGAGAGGGTCTTACCTTTCATGAGGTCATTGGCGGCCGTTGTGATGGAAGAGAGGTGCTGTTGTATTCGTTTTCGCAGTTCTTGTCCCGTCTGTCCAACGTAAATCATGGGGCAGGAGCATGTGAGCACGTAGACCACTTCTTTGGTCCTGCAATTTATATAGTCGTAAAGTCTATATGATGATTGGTTGTTAGGATGAACAAAGGTACTGGTCTTTAGAATCCGTGGGCAGACCGAGCAGTCCCCACAGGGGAATGAACCCTTTAGGCGTTGACCCCTAGCGAGCGATGTGGTGGGTCTCTGAAAGTGACTGGAAGTAAGTACATCTTTAAGATTCCGTGCCCTTCTAGAGATCAACCTCGGTTTATCTGAAATATGAACATGTAATCTTTTGTCACTCAGCAAAATATCCCAGTTATTTTCCAAGATGTGGTAGATATCTGACCACTGATTGTTAAAGGTAGTGATCAGGCAGGGTTTGGATTCAGTGTTCCGTACCTGAGGTTCCAGTAGGGTCTTGCGGTCACTGTCCCTGGCCCTGATGAATGCCTTGGAGATAACCTTCTTCGGGTATCCCCGTGCTTGGAATCTTTCAGTTAGGTCTTTTGCATGTGTGCGGAAATCCATATCATCGCAGCAATTTCGACGGACACGGAGGAATTGTCCCACTGGAATGCTCGTTCTTAAGTGTTTGGGGTGAAAACTGGCAAAAGACAGAAGGTTGTTGGTAGCGGTCGGTTTCCTAAACAGTGATGTTACCAGACGAGTCCCATTCTTACCAATCTTCAAATCCAGAAATTCAACAGAAGTTTCAGAGGTATGAGCCGTGAGTTTAATTTTCCAGGGATTAGAGTTCAGACATCTGAAAAAATCCTGAAATTCATCAGTCGTTCCCTGCCAAACCAGAAGCACATCATCAATATACCTATGCCATCCCACCACATGAGCCCGGAACGCAGCCAATTGGTACACGATGCGCTCCTCCCACCACCCCAAAAATAGGTTGGCGTAGGCCGGAGCGCACCGTGCACCCATGGCGGTTCCTGACACCTGTTTGAAGTATGATCTGTCAAATATAAAATAATTTTGGTGGAGGATTAAGGCTAATAGGTCTAAAATGAATGAGTCGTGTCGTCGATCGAGTGATCCTTCTTTGTCGAGAAAATATTCCACAGACTCCAGACCTACCTGATGACCAATAATGGTGTAGAGGGATTCCACATCAAGTGTGATTAGTAGTGCATTCGTCGGGATGGTCAGATTTTCGATCTGTTGTATCAAGTGTGTAGTGTCACGGACGTACGCAGGGAGTTTGAGGACCATCGGCTGTAGAAAAAAATCAACATATGAGCAAAGTTTTTCATTCAGTCCCCCAATTCCAGATACTATTGGCCTACCTGGAGGCTCTTGTAGGGACTTATGAATCTTGGGCAACATATAGAAGGTCGGGATTTTTGGGTTGTCCACCGTCAAAAATTTGTTTTCTTTTTTGTTGATGATACCGCAGTCAAGTGCCGCTTTAAGTGTGCGGTCAGTTTTATTCTTAAATACCTGCGTTGGGTCAGAGGGGAGCTGCACATAGAAATCTTTGTTATCAAGTTGTCGTTTCGCTTCCTTGATATATAATTCAACTGGCCAAATCACGATGTTACCCCCCTTGTCTGCTTCCTTTATTAGGAAGTTCTTGTTGTTACGTAAACCCATCAAAGCTTGCCGTTCCTGTTTAGTTAGATTCTCCATTCTGTTCTTATCGTCCCTCAACTTTTTGATATCCGCCGTTACCCGCTCAAAGAAGATTTGTATAGCCGGGAAAAGTTTAAAGTTTGGGGTGTTTTGTGATGGAGTTCGCATAGGAAAAGATTTCCTACCTGTCGGTGTGTCATTTTCATCCAGCAATTCCAATAGGTCCCTCAGGACGCGTCTGTCATTTTCGGGTAGGGCATCCATCAATGACGGTTGGTGGTACAGTAACTTAAACGTTAGCTGTCGACAAAAGAGATATACATCTTTGGTTAACTCAAATTTGTTAAGTGTATTCATAGGTGAAAATGACAATCCTTTTTGTAAGATCCCAATCTCAGTTGCAGTAAACTCATATGTGGATAAGTTAATAATCTGTAAGGTATTTGAAGTACCTTTCTTCCCCCTTGCCGGTCTGTCTCTCTTGTAGGTTGGTGACCAATCACGGTGTCGTGGTGCTCTTTTCTTGTTTTTAGAGCTTGTACCTTCATCTTGTGATGTATCTTGCTCACTAGTGTCTGAAGATGGTAGCTCACTAGAGGCAGATTGTGTATAAGAAGTAGTTGGCCGGGGACGTTGAAAGGTGCGTCTCCTGTTGCCTTTATGGTTCCACTTGAAGATACGTCCATTCTCATAGTCCCTTTTGTCTCTGGCAAATTTCTCCTTTTTGCCCTTAATTATTTCCTTTTCATATGCATCAATAGTTTCTTTAAGTTTCGCTTGGAATGGGATGACCTGCGTGTCTCGGTCAAACTTCTCAAGGTCGACCTCCGCTTTTTTAATCTGTTCACGAATTCGGCTTAGAAGGCCTCTATCGTGATCTAGGAGCATATTGATCAGTATAAATGAGCATTGGTGTAAACCTTTTTCCCAGCGCTCTTTCTCGTCATCTACCACTTCCCATGATGGGAAGATATGTATTCTCAAGCCCCTAGGCGACATTTTTAATTTGTGATATTCCTCCAAACTCCTAATGTTCCACCAGACTCTCGTCAGAGCTCTATGTGCCTCCAATAAATCGTTACTCACGGTTTTAAAATCATCGTCCTGTCTCACTTCACCTGTATTTGAAAAAATGGAAGGGACCTGATGAGTCCAAGCTGCCTCACGGGCTTGTAGGTCCATCTTAAAGGTACAACTAGGGTATAAGAGAGAGTAATAAGTTAGGCCAAAGCCTAGTCAACACTGTGTTTTTGTCACATGACCCAGAGAAATACACTGTATGTATAGGACAGTGTCACAAATAGATACTTTGAACAATATTTATATAGTTGGGTCTATCAAACTGTAAGACACCCAGTACAATAGCTTAAATTTAAAGAAGAAAAGCGGATGTCTATGAAATTTTTCAATGCAAAATAACAATTTTATTTAGTTATAGAAGACAAATACATTTAAAAACATTTAAAAAGCACAATTCTGTGCTGCACATGCCCCACTATCACAAATGGTAGATAAATCTGCTAAGGATATAGTAGGTAAATGGAGATATAGGTCATTGAGGCTGAAGTTAAAATGGACATAAGTAGAAATGAAAGACCAAAGTGAGCAACAGGCATATAGTCTGTAGAAAGTCACAATTTACCTCAATGTCTAGATCCTCCAGCTTGGGGATAGAAGGGGCAGGAAACAGTCCCCACGCGTTCCGCCTGTCTGGGCAGGCTTCCTCAGGGGTAATGTGCAGAAAGGAAGTTCAAGGAATATATAGGGTACTCACCCCCAGAGTCTAACATTCAACAGCTGTGTCCAGTGAGTGCCTGCGTGTGGCGTGCGTTTCAGTTGGCCGGATGTGACGCAATGCGTTCCAGCCGGTCAGTGGAGTGTCACTTCCGGGGTTTGCAATCCACGATATTTAGGCGCTGCTGCGACAAATTAGGCGCTACTGCGCCACAAAAACAACACATTCATACAGGTACAAGGTGCATGCGCATAAGTGGTATAGCAATAAGTGAGCAAGCGCCGAAAGCATTATGAGCCCTAAAATACCCTAGGGCTGAAAAAAGTGCCTAAGTGCAATCAAAGATAATAAAGAGTTTTTTGGGTTTAAAAAAATTACAGAGTATTGACACAGCTGCCAAAAAAAAAAAAAAAAAAAAAAAAAGGTCAGACTCTGAGGGTGAGTAAGAAACATAGAATAGATACCATATATAAATCTTATCAGCATAATGAACTTACAAATATAATAGTTAAACACAATGTGTTGGAATTGGCTAAAATGGATAAATAGTGTGCATAATAATCAACAGTAATGAACAATATAATATAGTTTTCGTAGTTTTAGGACTCAAAAAAGTCAGAGACATAAAGAGTTAGAGCGTTTAGTACCACAATATTTAAAATTTGAAGCTTGAGACACATGGCGAAGTGAGAAGTATGGACGAGAAGAGAGAAATCATATCCATGAAGATGTCAACTGATGTACATTCTTGGGGAAGTTTAAGACCAGGGGTGGAGCCTCCAATGCGGACAGATGATTAACAAGGTATCGGAGAAGTCGAAGGTTTGAGGATCAGATGGAGTAATAAATTCATAACGTACAGGGTCATAACCATCTAAAAAGAGTGTTCCAAAAGAAAATGTAAAATTAGTAAGTGATAGATATGTGGAAAACCTAGTGAACATAAAAGACGTGAGGAAGAACATATAGAAGCAAGCAGACTACACGGCGGTGACCTGAGGGATATCAAGTTCACCGCCGCGTAGTAGCCGGCAACAATGTAGGAAAAGGTCCATTAATAAATGTGTATCTAAATCATAAGAGGACCAATGTGTGATGGAGTGATAAGTAGACGATGATGAGGATGATTCCTGTGAGCAACCTGCAATAAGAGAGGAGGAAGAAGGGAGAAGGGGGTGATGAGTGATTAGTGATGATGATGTATCGGGCTGATGAGTGATTAGTGATGATGTATCGGGGCTGATGAGTGATTAGTGATGATGTATCGGGCTGATGAGCGATTAGTGATGATGATGTATCGGGGCTGATGAGTGATTAGTGATGATGATGTATCGGGGCTGATGAGTGATTAGTGATGATGATGTATCGGGGCTGATGAGTGATTAGTGATGATGTATCGGGGCTGATGAGTGATTAGTGATGATGATGTATCGGGGCTGATGAGTGATTAGTGATGATGTATCGGGGCTGATGAGTGATTAGTGATGATGTATCGGGCTGATGAGCGATTAGTGATGATGATGTATCGGGGCTGATGAGTGATTAGTGATGATGTATCGGGGCTGATGAGTGATTAGTGATGATGATGTATCGGGGCTGATGAGTGATTAGTGATGATGATGTATCGGGGCTGATGAGTGATTAGTGATGATGATGTATCGGGGCTGATGAGTGATTAGTGATGAAGATGTATCGGGGCTGATGAGTGATTAGTGATGATGATGTATCGGGGCTGATGAGTGATTAGTGATGATGTATCGGGGCTGATGAGTGATTAGTGATGATGATGTATCGGGGCTGATGAGTGATTAGTGATGATGATGTATCGGGGCTGATGAGTGATTAGTGATGATGATGTATCGGGGCTGATGAGTGATTAGTGATGATGTATCGGGGCTGATGAGTGATTAGTGATGATGATGTATCGGGGCTGATGAGTGATTAGTGATGATGATGTATCGGGGCTGATGAGTGATTAGTGATGATGTATCGGGGCTGATGAGTGATTAGTGATGATGTATCGGGGCTGATGAGTGATTAGTGATGATGTATCGGGGCTGATGAGTGATTAGTGATGATGATGTATCGGGGCTGATGAGTGATTAGTGATGATGATGTATCGGGGCTGATGAGTGATTAGTGATGATGATGTATCGGGGCTGATGAGTGATTAGTGATGATGTATCGGGGCTGATGAGTGATTAGTGATGATGATGTATCGGGGCTGATGAGTGATTAGTGATGATGTATCGGGGCTGATGAGTGATTAGTGATGATGATGTATCGGGGCTGATGAGTGATTAGTGATGATGATGTATCGGGGCTGATGAGTGATTAGTGATGATGATGTATCGGGGCTGATGAGTGATTAGTGATGATGATGTATCGGGGCTGATGAGTGATTAGTGATGATGTATCGGGGCTGATGAGTGATTAGTGATGATGATGTATCGGGGCTGATGAGTGATTAGTGAAGATGTATCGGGGCTGATGAGTGATTAGTGATGATGATGTATCGGGCTGATGAGTGATTAGTGATGATGATGTATCGGGGCTGATGAGTGATTAGTGATGATGATGTATCGGGGCTGATGAGTGATTAGTGATGATGATGTATCGGGGCTGATGAGTGATTAGTGATGATGATGTTTCGGGGCTGATGAGTGATTAGTGATGATGATGTATCGGGGCTGATGAGTGATTAGTGATGATGATGTATCGGGGCTGATGAGTGATTAGTGATGATGATGTATCGGGGCTGATGAGTGATTAGTGATGATGTATCGGGGCTGATGAGTGATTAGTGATGATGATGTATCGGGGCTGATGAGTGATTAGTGATGATGTATCGGGGCTGATGAGTGATTAGTGATGATGATGTATTGGGGCTGATGAGTGATTAGTGATGATGATGTATCTGGGCTGATGAGTGATTAGTGATGATGATGTATCGGGGCTGATGAGTGATTAGTGATGATGATGTATCGGGGCTGATGAGCGATTAGTGATGATGATGTATCGGGGCTGATGAGCGATTAGTGATGATGATGTATCGGGGCTGATGAGTGATTAGTGATGATGATGTATCGGGGCTGATGAGTGATTAGTGATGATGATGTATCGGGGCTGATGAGTGATTAGTGATGATGATGTATCGGGGCTGATGAGTGATTAGTGATGATGTATCGGGGCTGATGAGTGATTAGTGATGATGATGTATCGGGGCTGATGAGTGATTAGTGATGATGATGTATCGGGGCTGATGAGTGATTAGTGATGATGTATCGGGGCTGATGAGTGATTAGTGATGATGATGTATCGGGGCTGATGAGTGATTAGTGATGATGATGTATCTGGGCTGATGAGTGATTAGTGATGATGATGTATCGGGGCTGATGAGTGATTAGTGATGATGATGTATCGGGGCTGATGAGCGATTAGTGATGATGATGTATCGGTGCTGATGAGTGATTAGTGATGATGATGTATCGGGGCTGATGAGTGATTAGTGATGATGATGTATCGGGGCTGATGAGCGATTAGTGATGATGATGTATCGGGGCTGATGAGTGATTAGTGATGATGATGTATCGGGGCTGATGAGTGATTAGTGATGATGATGTATCGGGGCTGATGAGTGATTAGTGATGATGTATCGGGGCTGATGAGTGATTAGTGATGATGATGTATCGGGGCTGATGAGTGATTAGTGAAGATGTATCGGGGCTGATGAGTGATTAGTGATGATGATGTATCGGGCTGATGAGTGATTAGTGATGATGATGTATCGGGGCTGATGAGTGATTAGTGATGATGATGTATCGGGGCTGATGAGTGATTAGTGATGATGATGTATCTGGGCTGATGAGTGATTAGTGATGATGATGTATCGGGGCTGATGAGTGATTAGTGATGATGATGTATCGGGGCTGATGAGTGATTAGTGATGATGATGTATCGGGGCTGATGAGTGATTAGTGATGATGTATCGGGGCTGATGAGTGATTAGTGATGATGATGTATCGGGGCTGATGAGTGATTAGTGATGATGATGTATCGGGGCTGATGAGTGATTAGTGATGATGTATCGGGGCTGATGAGTGATTAGTGATGATGATGTATTGGGGCTGATGAGTGATTAGTGATGATGATGTATCTGGGCTGATGAGTGATTAGTGATGATGATGTATCGGGGCTGATGAGTGATTAGTGATGATGATGTATCGGGGCTGATGAGTGATTAGTGATGATGATGTATCGGGGCTGATGAGTGATTAGTGATGATGATGTATCGGGGCTGATGAGTGATTAGTGATGATGTATCGGGGCTGATGAGTGATTAGTGATGATGATGTATTGGGGCTGATGAGTGATTAGTGATGATGATGTATCTGGGCTGATGAGTGATTAGTGATGATGATGTATCGGGGCTGATGAGCGATTAGTGATGATGATGTATCGGGGCTGATGAGTGATTAGTGATGATGATGTATCGGGGCTGATGAGTGATTAGTGATGATGATGTATCGGGGCTGATGAGTGATTAGTGATGATGATGTATCGGGGCTGATGAGTGATTAGTGATGATGTATCGGGGCTGATGAGTGATTAGTGATGATGATGTATTGGGGCTGATGAGTGATTAGTGATGATGATGTATCGGGGCTGATGAGTGATTAGTGATGATGATGATGTATCGGGGCTGATGAGTGATTAGTGATGATGATGTATCGGGGCTGATGAGTGATTAGTGATGATGATGTATCGGGCTGATGAGTGATTAGTGATGATGTATCGGGGCTGATGAGTGATTAGTGATGATGATGTATCGGGGCTGATGAGTGATTAGTGATGATGATGTATCGGGGCTGATGAGTGATTAGTGATGATGATGTATCGGGGCTGATGAGTGATTAGTGATGATGATGTATCGGGGCTGATGAGTGATTAGTGATGATGTATCGGGGCTGATGAGTGATTAGTGATGATGATGTATTGGGGCTGATGAGTGATTAGTGATGATGATGTATCGGGGCTGATGAGTGATTAGTGATGATGATGATGTATCGGGGCTGATGAGTGATTAGTGATGATGATGTATCGGGGCTGATGAGTGATTAGTGATGATGATGTATCGGGCTGATGAGTGATTAGTGATGATGTATCGGGGCTGATGAGTGATTAGTGATGATGATGTATCGGGCTGATGAGTGATTAGTGATGATGATGTATCGGGGCTGATGAGTGATTAGTGATGATGTATCGGGGCTGATGAGTGATTAGTGATGATGTATCGGGGCTGATGAGTGATTAGTGATGATGATGATGTATCGGGGCTGATGAGTGATTAGTGATGATGTATCGGGGCTGATGAGTGATTAGTGATGATGATGTATCGGGGCTGATGAGTGATTAGTGATGATGTATCGGGGCTGATGAGTGATTAGTGATGATGATGTATCGGGGCTGATGAGTGATTAGTGATGATGATGTATCGGGGCTGATGAGTGATTAGTGATGATGTATCGGGGCTGATGAGTGATTAGTGATGATGTATCGGGGCTGATGAGTGATTAGTGATGATGATGATGATGTATCGGGGCTGATGAGTGATTAGTGATGATGATGTATCGGGGCTGATGAGTGATTAGTGATGATGTATTGGGGCTGATGAGTGATTAGTGATGATGATGTATCGGGGCTGATGAGTGATTAGTGATGATGATGTATCGGGGCTGATGAGTGATTAGTGATGATGTATCGGGGCTGATGAGTGATTAGTGATGATGATGTATCGGGGCTGATGAGTGATTAGTGATGATGTATCGGGGCTGATGAGTGATTAGTGATGATGATGTATCGGGGCTGATGAGTGATTAGTGATGATGATGTATCGGGGCTGATGAGTGATTAGTGATGATGTATCGGGGCTGATGAGTGATTAGTGATGATGATGTATCGGGGCTGATGAGTGATTAGTGATGATGTATCGGGGCTGATGAGTGATTAGTGATGATGTATTGGGGCTGGCGGTCTGTACGGTGCGGAGCTCAGGTCTCTTGGTTTCTTTCCATGGCTGCCGGTCATTCGTGGGATGAGGGCGCCACCTGCTGGCTGCTGCATTGTATCCTCTGCCACTGATCTGGTGTATTATATATATGGGGGAATGCAGGGAATGAAGGATTTGTGCACCAGATGAAAGTTAAAAAATCTAAGCTTTAATTTGTCGTCTTCTTACATTAAAATCCAGGAGAAAATAATTTCCTTAGCATGCGATGTCTGTAGCCGCACAGCCCGGTAACCACGGGATGGTTGTCATGGTGATAATAAACCTACGTGACGCCCTTACTCATGGCTGTATATGACTGTGACATGGATATATAGCTGCACGTCTCTCCACCGTCCGTAATCATCCAACATGTGCGAGGGAAGAGGCGGGGCCTAATCCTAAAATCTTAGTAATAGCACCAATGGACTGGTTCTCTCCAACACTCCGGCTATAATGTCTGAGACACCTAATGTGAATGAGGCCAGACATATGAAAGCGGCCCTGGTGTTTGGAGATGGTCAGGCTCCTGCTACAACAGTCACGGACACATTGGGGCAGATTTACTTACCCGGTCCATTCGTGATCCAGCGGCCCGTTCTCTGCGGTGGATTCGGGTCCGGCCGGGATTCACTAAGGCAGTTCCTCCGCCGTCCACCAGGTGGCGCTGCTGCGCTGAAGAGCATCGGAACGTACTGGAATACACCGAGCCGGGTGAGCGGTGGTTTTTCCGAATCCGTTGGGGCTTCGTTTGGCCATGTCCCCCGATTTCCGTCGCGCGCATGCCGGCGCCGATGCGCCACAATCTGATCGCGTGTGCCAAAAACCCAATGGCTCATACAAACTCATGAAACTCATCATCTCCAACGACGATGATAAACTGCAGGAGATCCGAAATAATATAGACAAAACCAAAAACCAGATATCAGAACACGTGGACGAGCCCGGTATAGCCACGCGAATGGACACGTTACAAACTAATATTCATAAAGCTGACAAGGGACATCCATGATTGTGAGCACGACTAGGAATGGGGCGGATGGGATTGGACAGCGCCGCGCGGCAGGAGATGTCACCACAGCAAGGCAAAGGTTACTTCTAGCTCTGATGAGTTTGAAACCTCCAATTTGGACACAGACGCCTCAGAGGTCGAACCATCACAGGTCCGCGAAAACTCCCAACCGGGACATAGAAAAAAAGCAACCAATCACAGGAGAGAAAACTCAGGAGTAACGCCTGATCCTGATATAATGGACGTCCTCAATTTATCTGATTCTCCCCCCCTCACTACTACAAATAGAAGTATTCCGGACCGACCCAGAGAACCCGATACAAGGACCCGATACCAGGACCCGATACCAGGACCCGATACCAGGACCCGATACCAGGACCCGATACAAGGACCCGCACTGTGATCAAGGATCAACTTTATGACAATAAATTCAGCACCTGACGGCAGCGCCATCACTAGAATCAGGGAAGTGTGATGGTGACAAACTATCCAATCCAATCCCCCAGGGTACAGGCTATGGGTAAGGAAGCCACTGAACGTGATCCGAAAAAGCTTCATCAGCGCAACAATATATCACAGGACGACCCAAAAGTCATAAACCTGGCAGATGGGGGGGGGGGGGGGGGTGACGAGAGAATTCTATAGGCTTTCTAATCTGCCAATAATGTTTCCACTTGTGATTTGCATAATTCTCTCTTCCAATCCTACTAAAATATTCTCCGATGAAATGTTCCATATTACAGACGAGGGAGGAGCTCGCTGTCCTTACAGGAAGAGAGGGGGATTTTTTTTGAAAATTACAAATCCTGTCATACCTATTATGCAGGCGCTACCGAAAATACACAAGGGGGTTACCCCCCTCCCCCCCCCCCCCCATGAGACCTATAGACTCCGGAACAGGTTCCCTAGATGGCCGTTCATGTCAGTGGTTAGACCCTTGTAAGGAGGATCCCGGGTTATCTCCAGGACACGGCCGATGGACTTAGGGGGGTGCAGGACCACGTGGGAATCGGACTTTCCTTGGGTCACCTGTGACGTGGTTTCCCTGTACCCCACATATTATATGCCCCACATATTATCTGCCCCACATATTATCTGCCCCACATATTATCTGCCCCACATATTATCTGCCCCACATATTATATGCCCCACATATTATATACCCCACATATTATATGCCCCACATATTGTATGCCCCACATATTGTATACCCCACATATTGTATACCCCACATATTATATGCCCCACATATTATCTGCCCCACATATTATATACCCCATAATGTTGCCATACAAGCTCTTGATTTACCAGAAAATACAGTGCTTACCAGGAGAACTTACAGCTTTTTCTTAAAGAAGTGGCCTGGTACCTCGTGACCCATAATTTATTCAGTTTTGATGACAAATTTTATTTACAAACACAGGGGGTCTCGATGGGACCGAAATTTTCACCCACCTCTCACACAGGATGTACAGGCAGGGGGCGGGGCTGTGACTACCTCTCACACAGGATATACAGGCAGGGGGCGGGGCTGTGACTACCTCTCACACAGGATATACAGGCAGGGGGCGGGGCTGTGACTACCTCTCACACAGGATATACAGGCAGGGGGCGGGGCTGTGACTACCTCTCACACAGGATGTACAGGCAGGGGGCGGGGCTGTGACTACCTCTCACACAGGATGTACAGGCAGGGGGCGGGGCTGTGACTACCTCTCACACAGGATATACAGGCAGGGGGCGGGGCTGTGACTACCTCTCACACAGGATGTACAGGCAGGGGGCGGGGCTGTGACTACCTCTCACACAGGATATACAGGCAGGGGGCGGGGCTGTGACTACCTCTCACACAGGATGTACAGGCAGGGGGCGGGGCTGTGACTACCTCTCACACAGGATGTACAGGCAGGGGGCGGGGCTGTGACTACCTCTCACACAGGATATACAGGCAGGGGGCGGGGCTGTGACTACCTCTCACACAGGATATACAGGCAGGGGGCGGGGCTGTGACTACCTCTCACACAGGATATACAGGCAGGGGGCGGGGCTGTGACCACCTCTCACACAAGATATACAGGCAGGGGGCGGGGCTGTGACTACCTCTCACACAGGATATACAGGCAGGGGGCGGGGCTGTGACCACCTCTCACACAAGATATACAGGCAGGAGGCGGGGCTGTGACTACCTCTCACACAGGATATACAGGCAGGAGGCGGGGCTGTGACTACCTCTCACACAGGATATACAGGCAGGGGGCGGGGCTGTGACCACCTCTCACACAGGATATACAGGCAGGGGGCGGGGCTGTGACTACCTCTCACACAGGATGTACAGGCAGGGGGCGGGGCTGTGACTACCCATCACACAGGATATACAGGCAGGGGGCGGAGCTGTGACCACCTCTCACACAGGATATACAGGCAGGGGGCGGAGCTGTGACCACCTCTCACACAGGATATACAGGCAGGGGGCGGTGCTGTGACTACCTCTCACACAGGATATACAGGCAGGGGGCGGGGCTGTGACCACCTCTCACACAGGATATACAGGCAGGGGGCGGGGCTGTGACTACCTCTCACACAGGATGTACAGGCAGGGGGCGGGGCTGTGACTACCCATCACACGATATACAGGCAGGGGGCGGAGCTGTGACCACCTCTCACACAGGATATACAGGCAGGGGGCGGGGCTGTGACTACCCATCACACAGGATATACAGGCAGGGGGCGGGGCTGTGACTACCTCTCACACAGGATATACAGGCTGGGGGCGGGGCTGGGACCTCTCACACAGGATATACAGGCTGGGGGCGGGGCTGGGACTACCTCACACAGGATATACAGGCAGGGGGCGGTGCTGTGACTACCTCTCACACAGGATATACAGGCAAGGGGCGGGGCTGTGACCACCTCTCACACAGGATATACAGGCAGGGGGCGGGGCTGTGACTACCTCTCACACAGGATGTACAGGCAGGGGGCGGGGCTGTGACTACCCATCACACAGGATATACAGGCAGGGGGCGGAGCTGTGACCACCTCTCACACAGGATATACAGGCAGGGGGCGGGGCTGTGACTACCTCTCACACAGGATATACAGGCAGGGGGCGGGGCTGTGACTACCTCTCACACAGGATATACAGGCTGGGGGCGGGGCTGGGACCTCTCACACAGGATATACAGGCTGGGGGCGGGGCTGGGACTACCTCACACAGGATATACAGGCAGGGGGCGGGGCTGTGACTACCTCTCACACAGGAGATACAAGCAGGGGGCGGGGCTGTGACCACCTCTCACAAAGGAGATACAGGCAGGGGGCGGGGCTGTGACTACCATCACAGAGGATATACAGGCAGGGGGCGGGGCTGTGACTCCCTCTCACTCAGGATATACAGGCGGGGGGCGGGGCTGTGACTACCATCACACAGGATATACAGGCAGGGGGCGGGGCTGTGACTACCTCTCACACAGGATATACAGACAGGGGGCGGGGCTGTGACTACCTCTCACACAGGATATACAGGCAGGGGGCGGTGCTGTGACTACCTCTCACACAGGATATACAGGCAGGGGGCGGGGCTGTGACCCCCTCTCACACAGGATATACAGGCAGGGGGCGGGGCTGTGACCCCCTCTCACACAGGATATACAGGCAGGGGGCGGGGCTGTGACCACCTCTCACACAGGATATACAGGCAGGGGCGGGGCTGTGACTACCTCTCACACAGGATATACAGGCAGGGGGCGGTGCTGTGACTACCTCTCACACAGGATATACAGGCAGGGGCGGGGCTGTGACTACCTCTCACACAGGATATACAGGCAGGGGGCGGGGCTGTGACTACCTCTCACACAGGATATACAGGCAGGGGGCGGGGCTGTGACTACCTCTCACACAGGATATACAGGCAGGGGGCGGGGTTTGCTGGAGGATCAGCCCCATGTTTGGTGAGGTGTTGTCATCTCTGCGCCATTGTTCCTCCTCTTGCTCTGCACAGGGGGAGACTGTCGGCCATTGCTTCTCCAGAGACAATCATTATCATTCATGACGGATTAGAGGGGCTTTCTCCTTGCTGATCGGTGATGAGACCCCACAGATCACGAGAACCCCCTGTGGCTCCCATAGATGAATGTAGCGTGCGGCCGCGCATGTCCGCCCTGTGTCATCCTGGGGGACCTGATGGAGGAACATTAGACCCTCTGTTCTCGGGATCTGTGGGGTCTCATCATCCTGTGGTGGTAACACCTGAGCACTCACCCGCTGGTCGCTGCCCTAAACCAGATCTGCCCCTCACACAGCCGTTATGGCTTATTGTACATGAAAAGGGACTTTAATATGCAAATGAGCCTCAGGGACTCCTGTGACGTACATAGACGTCATCTCTACAGGACAGCAGCCAAGGGCCCCCCCGCGACAAATCGCCAGCGCAGGAAAGAATCGAGTCTCAGTTTAGTTTCTACATTTTATTATTTAAAACTTTGTGAACAATTTAAGAGAAGAAAAAAAAAAAACTATTAAAGACAGTGGGGGGGGGGGGGGGGGGCTCCGTGTGACCTCTGACCTGGGCAGCGAGGATGAGGGGCTGCTCTTTACCTGCTGATAGGAGCTGCAGGACCTCATACCTGGGGGGGGGGGGCTGCTCTTTAGGCTGCAGGACCTCATACCTGGGGGGGGGGCTGCTCTTTACCTGCTGATAGGAGCTGCAGGACCTCATACCTGGGGGGGGGGGCTGCTCTTTACCTGCTGATAGGAGCTGCAGGACCTCATACCTGGGGGGGGGGCTGCTCTTTACCTGCTGATAGGAGCTGCAGGACCTCATACCTGGGGGGGGGGGGCTGCTCTTTACCTGCTGATAGGAGCTGCAGGACCTCAGGAAAATAAATTAAGCTCAGGGTTTCCCCTTCTGATTAACCTCTTAAGTGCCAGTCCTGAAAACTCTCAGCAAAGAAGAGCTGAACCAGACGCCATCAGCCCCAAAATCCGGGCTCGGTCAGGAGGATTGTGGGAAATGATTAGAGGGCGGAGAATGTAACATAAATTGGGGGTTACGGAGGCCCCGCCCCCCTCCTCGTGCTGGGCTGCAGGGACAATATTAAGATAAAACAGAAAATATATAAAAACGCAAAACACAAAACAGCTGAAGGCACAAAAAGCTACAGGAGCCGCTGCCCCCCCGCCTCTGGGGCGCCTACAGGAATGTGAGGACCGGCAGACACTAACCTGCCGTACAAGGTAAGTAGCGGGGGAGGGGAGGCTGGTGACCGCACGTCGCTCTATACGCCCCTCCATGAGAGGAAGCAGAAGTATTTATGGACAAGAAGGTGTTAACGCTGCACGTGGCCTGGGGCTCCGCGTCATCATGAGACCCTCGCATGCAGACGTGGGGCCCTGCCGCCACGGACCCTGGACACACGTCAGAGGCTTCGCCGGGACACAGCTTGTGCTTTAAGAGACAAACATGGCTGCCGTGTGGTCTTCTCCAGGAGCCAGGGCAGAAGGGGTTAATAACCAGCGCAGCCCCCGCGGCAGGACTCCATCCAGCAGAGGAAAGGTTAATTACAAAATGAGACACTCGGGATAAAAACGGTAAAATCCTGGGGGGCGACTGCTCCCCGACTCCTGCGACCTGCAAAAGGAAGAGGAGACAGTCAGTGACCGCAGGAACTACAACTCCCAGCAGAAAGAGCTGAAATCTCCCAGCATCCCCTGCTTCTTCAGAGGCTTTTAATGGAAAACTCTAGTGTCTTCCACAACCCACAACAAGGGAAAGGTTTTCTTATCCCATCCTGGAAAACTAGTTAACAAACTTCCTTATCAGAGCTTATACTGATGCATTCTGGGATGTGTCAGCAGATTCTGCCAGCAGAATAGTGAGTGCAGCTCTGGGGTATAATACAGGATGTAACTCAGGATCAGTACAGGATAAGTAATGTCATGTATGTACACAGTGACTGCACCAGCAGCAGAATAGTGAGTGCAGCTCTGGGGTATAATACAGGATGTAACTCAGGATCAGTACAGGATAAGTAATGTCATGTATGTACACAGTGACTGCACCAGCAGCAGAATAGTGAGTGCAGCTCTGGAGTATAATACAGGATGTAACTCAGGATCAGTACAGGATAAGTAATGTCATGTATGTACACAGTGACTGCACCAGCAGCAGAATAGTGAGTGCAGCTCTGGAGTATAATACAGGATGTAACTCAGGATCAGTACAGGATAAGTAATGTCATGTATGTACACAGTGACTGCACCAGCAGCAGAATAGTGAGTGCAGCTCTGGGGTATAATACAGGATGTAACTCAGGATCAGTACAGGATAAGTAATGTCATGTATGTACACAGTGACTGCACCAGCAGCAGAATAGTGAGTGCAGCTCTGGGGTATAATACAGGATGTAACTCAGGATCAGTACAGGATAAGTAATGTCATGTATGTACACAGTGACTGCACCAGCAGCAGAATAGTGAGTGCAGCTCTGGAGTATAATACAGGATGTAACTCAGGATCAGTACAGGATAAGTAATGTCATGTATGTACACAGTGACTGCACCAGCAGCAGAATAGTGAGTGCAGCTCTGGGGTATAATACAGGATGTAACTCAGGATCAGTACAGGATAAGTAATGTCATGTATGTACACAGTGACTGCACCAGCAGCAGAATAGTGAGTGCAGCTCTGGGGTATAATACAAGACCCTACAAGTGCCCTAACTGTAATAAATTACTGTCACTGTATAGCACAAGACCCTCACCCAAGGTTAGAAGAGACCACAATCCTTCAGGTTATTTTTGATGATCACATCCGTCACTGCATCAAAAACAAACTGGACATTTTTGGTGTCGGTGGCACAGGTGAAGTGCGTGTAGATCTCCTTGGTGTCCCGTCTCTTGTTCAGGTCCTCAAACTTGCTCTGAATATAACTGGCGGCTTCATCGTACTGGTTTGCACCTGCAGAGAGGAAAGATTCACTGGTTACAGAAGCCAGGGACAGCGTTATGTCACCTCTACTGCCCTGGGCAGACGCCAAAACAATCCGACATGCCTGGAGGAAAAGTCGCCTACGCGGAGAGCGGGAGGAGAAGACAACGTCGCCTACGCGGAGAGCGGGAGGAGAAGCCAACGTCGCCTACGCGGAGAGCGGGAGGAGAAGCCAACGTCGCCTACGCGGAGAGCGGGAGGAGAAGACAACGTCGCCTACGCAGAGAGAGCGGGAGGAGAAGACAACGTCGCCTACGCAGAGAGAGCGGGGAGAAGACAACGTCGCCTACGCGGAGAGCGGGAGGAGAAGACAACGTCGCCTACGCGGAGAGCGGGAGGAGAAGACAACGTCGCCTACGCGGAGAGCGGGAGGAGAAGCCAACGTCGCCTACGCGGAGAGCGGGAGGAGAAGCCAAAGTCGCCTACGCGGAGAGCGGGAGGAGAAGACAACGTCGCCTACGCAGAGAGAGCGGGAGTAGAAGACAACGTCGCCTACGCAGAGAGAGCGGGAGGAGAAGACAACGTCACCTACGCGGAGAGCGAGAGGAGAAGACAACGTCGCCTACGCGGAGAGAGCGGGGAGGAGAAGCCAACGTCGCCTACGCGGAGAGCGGGAGGAGAAGCCAACGTCGCCTACGCGGAGAGCGGGAGGAGAAGCCAACGTCGCCTACACGGAGAGAGCGGGGAGGAGAAGCCAACGTCGCCTACGCGGAGAGCGGGAGGAGAAGCCAACGTCGCCTACGCGGAGAGCGGGAGGAGAAGCCAACGTCGCCTACGCGGAGAGCGGGAGGAGAAGCCAACGTCGCCTACGCGGAGAGCGGGAGGAGAAGCCAACGTCGCCTACGCGGAGAGCGGGAGGAGAAGCCAACGTCGCCTACGCGGAGAGCGGGAGGAGAAGACAACGTCGCCTACGCGGAGAGCGGGAGGAGAAGACAACGTCGCCTACGCAGAGAGAGCGGGAGGAGAAGACAACGTCGCCTACGCAGAGAGAGCGGGAGGAGAAGACAACGTCGCCTACGCGGAGAGCGCAGGGAGAAGACAACGTCGCCTACGCAGAGAGAGCGGAGAGAAGACAACGTCGCCTACGCAGAGAGAGCGGAGAGAAGACAACGTCGCCTACGCAGAGAGAGCGGGAGGAGAAGACAACGTCGCCTACGCAGAGAGAGCGCAGGGAGAAGACAACGTCACCTACGCAGAGAGAGCGGGGAGAAGACAACGTCGCCTACGCAGAGAGAGCGGGAGGAGAAGACAACGTCGTCTACGCGGAGAGCGCAGGGAGAAGACAACGTCGCCTACGCAGAGAGAGCGGAGAGAAGACAACGTCGCCTACGCAGAGAGAGCGGAGAGAAGACAACGTCGCCTACGCAGAGAGAGCGGGAGGAGAAGACAACGTCGCCTACGCAGAGAGAGCGCAGGGAGAAGACAACGTCACCTACGCAGAGAGCGGGAGGAGAAGACAACGTCACCTACGCAGAGAGAGCGGAGAGAAGACAACGTCGCCTACGCAGAGAGAGCGGGAGGAGAAGACAACGTCGCCTACGCAGAGAGAGCGGGAGGAGAAGACAACGTCGCCTACGCGGAGAGCGCAGGGAGAAGACAACGTCGCCTACGCAGAGAGAGCGGAGAGAAGACAACGTCGCCTACGCAGAGAGAGCGGAGAGAAGACAACGTCGCCTACGCAGAGAGAGCGGAGAGAAGACAACGTCGCCTACGCAGAGAGAGCGGGAGGAGAAGACAACGTCGCCTACGCAGAGAGAGCGCAGGGAGAAGACAACGTCACCTACGCAGAGAGAGCGGGGAGAAGACAACGTTGCCTACGCAGAGAGAGCGGGAGGAGAAGACAACGTCGCCTACGCGGAGAGCGCAGGGAGAAGACAACGTCGCCTACGCAGAGAGAGCGGAGAGAAGACAACGTCGCTTACGCAGAGAGAGCGGAGAGAAGACAACGTCGCCTACGCAGAGAGAGCGGGAGGAGAAGACAACGTCGCCTACGCAGAGAGAGCGCAGGGAGAAGACAACGTCACCTACGCAGAGAGAGCGGGGAGAAGACAACGTTGCCTACGCAGAGAGAGCGGGAGGAGAAGACAACGTCGCCTACGCAGAGAGAGCGGAGAGAAGACAACGTCGCCTACGCAGAGAGAGCGGAGAGAAGACAACGTCGCCTACGCGGAGAGCGGGAGGAGAAGACAACGTCACCTATGCGGGGGAGCCAGAGGAGGAAGAGACAGAGCGGGAGGAAGTAAAGACGTCACCTGCGCGGAGAGCGCATAAAGGAGGGGAGGTCACTTACTAGGACTTACAAGAAATTTGTCAGAGGGTGAAATCTTGGTGCCACTTGAAAGGAATTAGATAAACAGTAGAAGAGACGTGGTAGAGGTGGGGGAAGGAATGGAAGGGGCGGTTGTAGAGGGGTAAATACTGGACTGGTGTGAGGTACAGGCCCCAGGCGTCACCTGTGTATTCCGGGAAACAGATGGTGAGCGGACTCTGGGTGATCTTCTCTTCAAACAGGTCCTTCTTGTTAAGGAAGAGGATGATTGACGTCTCTGTGAACCACTTGTTGTTGCAGATGCTGTCGAAGAGCTTCATGCTTTCATGCATCCGATTCTATGGAGTAGAGAACAGAGAGAACGTCAGAGGGGCGTGAAAACTTATGCATCCTCCTGGCATCCCTCCAGAACCACCGCTGGAGTCAGTGGGCATCGCTCTGCATTTCTGGGTCAGAACCTTTAGCCACTCACCATTTCTTCATCCTCTGCCAATACAAGGTCATAAGCGCTAAGAGCCACGCAGAAGATGATGGCCGTCACCCCCTCGAAGCAGTGAATCCATTTCTTCCGCTCAGACCGCTGCCCACCAACATCGAACATCCTGCAGAAAGAGGAAGCGAAAAATCAGGAGATGTCCATGAGCGAGCGTCGTGAGATAGACTGCAGTGGCACAGAGCGGCCACCAGGTGGAGGCGCTGCTCCACATCATGCAGGCAGCGGGGATGATGTCACAGCGACGTACAGACGCACGGCGGTCACTCCGAGGCTTCCGAACGTCGTGTGTGTAACCTGCTACCGAATAAAGGGTTGTCCTACAAACCACTCACAGGATGGACTGTCACCCTCACCCCCCCATAGGTCAGCAGGAGGCCGTGGGGGACATTTATCAGTGGTATTGCTGGGCCACCATCGTAGAGGACTGCAGATTATGTGTGGGGGAGAACATCGGGAGCCATCACTGGGCACCGCTTATTCGGATATGTAGGGACAGGACGATGCGGCGCTATCCCGCATTATACGCACTTGAAGTGGAGATCTTTGAAGGTGAAATGCGTCTCCACAATCCCGGTGGTCTTCACCCTGGTCCGGAGGACGTCCTGCTGTGTGGGCACATAGTCCGAGCGGGCGATCCGCTCCAGGTCATTCAGGTAACTGCGGAGAAAGCAGAATTACAATCATCCGGACGCCATCCTGCAGAGCATCGCACCACACGCCAGCCACGTCTCAACATGTTGCCAGTCCCCACAGGAGATGAGAAAACATCCTAACACGGGCTCCCGGGAGCCCCTCACTTACCACCCTGCTAATTAATATCGTTTTGACCTCGTTATCGCTTCTAATGAGCCACTTATGCAGCTGCCACAGAAGTTATTATTGTGGAGAGAACATTAACCCCCGAGGGGCCAAGCTACAAACAAGACCCCTGGGGCCCCGGCTGTGCTGAGGGATAATAGACGAGTCCCACAGCGCCGCACAGTCCAGAGGTATCAGAACCAGATATTGTTCAGTGCGTGGAGTCACAGCTTCCCGACGTCTGGACCTTGGGGCGTTGTACACACTTTGCATTTTTTCCGCTGATGACACGACATGATCTATGGATCCGCCACCCCGGGGCTCCTAATGCAAACCCGGATTTGCATTTCTAGAATTTATTATTAACCACTTGTCTGCTGGAGGATGGAAATGTGTGCGGGCAGGAAAATAAATCTGCACATACAGCTTCATTACTACATACTCTCTAATATCCAGACCTCTGCTGCCTGTCAGTGACTAGAAAGAGGCTTAAAACTCATAGGACCCTGTTCCAGTTCACGCACAGCTGTTGGTCTGTTCCAATGTATCAGCTCAGAGCCATCCGCTCGGAGACTCACTGGGTGACAACCAACATGGCTGCCACGAGGGTGCCTGTAGGTGGTCCATGCTGCTGCACAATGCTGGGGTGCCTCCGCTGGGTGACCCAAGGAGATGCCCCACGAGTATCACCAATAGCCCCTGAGCCATGGGGCAGCACCGGATCACTGAAGGGTTAATCTGCTACCAGCTGCCGGGATGATTTGCATCTAGGAACAAGTTACATGCAAACAGTTTTCGTTGCAGATTGTGCACAATCCAAATATAGGAAACTGAGGCCGGGGATCACCGGAGGCTGCGGGGTCATCCGCCCTACTGTGTGAACGAATCCCAACGAGTCCCCCGCAGACTAAGATAACACTGGACACCAAACCTCCCCAGGACCCAGCAGCATCGCCCATAGCAACCTGAAGAGCCATGGAAAATACTGACTCATCCGCAGGCAAATGTATGCAAAGCACCGGGAGCCTCCAGACATCGTCCCTCACATGACATCCTGGGGCCCCCCTTATGTCCCCGATACTCACTAGGCCGCCGAGTCATTGAGCTGGTACTCGCGGGAGCGGTTGAAGCAGGTCTGCACACCCGGGTCTGCCCACAATCTGCGGATCACTCCGGCCAGGTCATCAGGAAGGATCCCCTGCTCCTCCGCGGTGCACGACAACGCAAACAGCTGCCGGGCGTCATCCTGCGGACAGAGAACGGGCGAGAGCGTCACATAGAGTCACGTACATGGGGCAGGGGAGCAGAGATACAACCAGATCACCACTGGTGCCCACTCAACGCAAGACCTCATGTGACCACTCAAGTCACAATACAAGTGATCGGCCACTCGCCCCCACACCCGCGCTGCACCTGTGTCCTCACTTATAGGGCTGCAGTTCAGTGCGAGCCTCCATCAGGGACCTCAATGCCTGCAACTTTTTGTAGTGCTGATGTAACTGGGATCTCCGGCTCCTCCTGGATGTGATAATTAGCTGCAGAGTCGCCAGGGACGGGGTAATCTAATTAGGAGCAGGTCCTGGGAGCCCTGGTAAGCTCAGTCCTCATTAGTCTCCGCTCCTTGCAATCTTTAACACCTTCCTCCCCACAGTCTCCCCATTACGCTGCAGACTATCACTCACCGCTCGGGCAGAGTCTCCAAAGTCAATCTTCAGGTTCCCCATCGCCTTTATTATTGCCATGATAGACTGGATGGTGTTACTGTAGACCACGGCCCGGTACTGCCGGCACTCCTCCTCTGAGTAACCGTCTTCATGGATAATCCTGGAAGATTACAGCGTGTAATACTGTGTGCCAAGAGGGATTATACACAACTAGGTCCAACACATTGCAGGACCAGCCCGGAACTAGGCCCTCCCACACACCAGGACCATGGGACCAGCCACCCGGAACTAGGAAGCCCCCGGACCATGGGACCAGCCACCCGGAACTAGGAACCCCCAGGACCATGGGACCAACCACCCGGAACTAGGAGCCCCCAGGACCATGGGACCAGCCACCTGGAACTAGGAAGCCCCAGGACCATGGGACCAACCACCCGGAACTAGGAAGCCTCAGGACCATGGGACCAGCCACCCGGAACTAGGAAGCCCCAGGACCATGGGACCAGCCACCCGGAACTAGGAGCCCCCAGGACCATGGGACCAGCCACCCGGAACTAGGAGCCCCCAGGACCATGGGAAGAGCCACCCGGAACTAGGAAGCCCCAGGACCATGGGAAGAGCCACCCGGAACTAGGATCCCCCAGGACCATGGGACCAGCCACCCGGAACTAGGATCCCCCAGGACCATGGGAAGAACCACCCGGAACTAGGAAGCCCCAGGACCATGGGAAGAGCCACCCGGAACTAGGATCCCCCAGGACCATGGGACCAGCCACCCGGAACTAGGAAGCCTCAGGACCATGGGACCAGCCACCCAGAACTAGGAGCCCCCAGGACAACGGGACCAGCCACCTGGAACTAGGAAGCCTCAGGACCATGGGAAGAGCCACCCGGAACTAGGATCCCCCAGGACCATGGGACCAGCCACCCGGAACTAGGAAGCCTCAGGACCATGGGACCAGCCACCCAGAACTAGGAGCCCCCAGGACAACGGGACCAGCCACCCGGAACTAGGAAGCCTCAGGACCATGGGACCAGCCACCCGGAACTAGGAGCCCCCAGGACCATGGGACCAGCCACCCGGAACTAGGAAGCCTCAGGACCATGGGACCAGCCACCCAGAACTAGGAGCCCCCAGGACAACGGGACCAGCCACCCGGAACTAGGAAGCCTCAGGACCATGGGACCAGCCACCCGGAACTAGGAGCCCCCAGGACAACGGGACCAGCCACCCGGAACTAGGAAGCCCCAGGACCATGGGACCAACCACCCGGAACTAGGAGCCCCCAGGACCATGGGACCAACCACCCGGAACTAGGAGCCCCCAGGACCACGGGACCAGCCACCCAGAACTAGGAAGCCCCAGGACCATGGGACCAACCACCCGGAACTAGGAAGCCCCAGGACCATGGGACCAACCACCCGGAACTAGGAAGCCCCAGGACCATGGGACCAACCACCCGGAACTAGGAGCCACAGGACCAGCCACCCGGAACTAGGAAGCCCCCGGACCATGGGACCAGCCACCCGGAACTAGGAAGCCCCAGGACCATGGGACCAACCACCCAGAACTAGGAGCCCCCAAGACCATGGGACCAACCACCCGGAACTAGGAGCCCCCAGGACCACGGGACCAGCCACCCAGAACTAGGAAGCCCCAGGACCATGGGACCAACCACCCGGAACTAGGAAGCCCCAAGACCATGGGACCAACCACCCGGAACTAGGAAGCCCCAGGACCATGGGACCAACCACCCGGAACTAGGAAGCCCCAGGACCATGGGACCAACCACCCGGAACTAGGAGCCACAGGACCAGCCACCCGGAACTAGGAAGCCCCCGGACCATGGGACCAGCCACCCGGAACTAGGAAGCCCCCGGACCATGGGACCAGCCACCCGGAACTAGGAAGCCCCAGGACCATGGGACCAGCCACCCGGAACTAGGAAGCCCCAGGACCATGGGACCAGCCACCCGGAACTAGGAAGCCCCAGGACCATGGGACCAGCCACCCGGAACTAGGAAGCCCCAGGACCATGAGACCAGCCACAGGGAACTAGGAAGCCCCCGGACCATGGGACCAGCCACCCGGAACTAGGAAGCCCCCGGACCATGGGACCAACCACCCGGAACTAGGAGCCACAGGACCAGCCACCCGGAACTAGGAACCCCCAGGACCATGAGACCAGCCACCCGGAACTAGGAAGCCCCAGGACCATGGGACCAACCACCCGGAACTAGGAACCCCCAGGACCATGAGACCAGCCACCCGGAACTAGGAACCCCCAGGACCATGAGACCAGCCACCCGGGACTAGGAGCCCCCAGGACCATGGGACCAGCCACCCGGAACTAGGAGCCCCCAGGACCATGGGACCAACCACCCGGAACTAGGAAGCCTCAGGACCATGGGACCAGCCACCCGGAACTAGAAAGCCCCAGGACCATGGGACCAGCCACCCGGAACTAGGAAGCCCCAGGACCATGGGACCAGCCACCCGGAACTAGGAACCCTCAGGACCATGGGAAGAGCCACCCGGAACTAGGAGCCCCCAGGACCATGAGACCAGCCACCCGGAACTAGGAAGCCCAAGGACCATGGGACCAGCCACCCGGAACTAGGAGCCCCCAGGACCATGGGACCAGCCACCAGAACTAGGAGCCCCCAGGACCATGGGACCAGCCACCCGGAACTAGGAAGCCACCGGACCATGGGACCAGCCACCCGGAACTAGGAGCCCCCAGGACCATGGGACCAGCCACCTGGAACTAGGAAGCCCAGGACCATGGGACCAACCACCCGGAACGAGGAAGCCTCAGGACCATGGGACCAGCCACCCGGAACTAGGAAGCCCCAGGACCATGGGACCAGCCACCCGGAACTAGGAGCCCCCAGGACCATGGGACCAGCCACCCGGAACTAGGAAGCCCCAGGACCATGGGAAGAGCCAACCGGAACTAGGAAGCCCCAGGACCATGGGAAGAGCCACCCGGAACTAGGAAGCCCCAGGACCATGGGAAGAGCCACCCGGAACTAGGAGCCCCCAGGACCATGGGACCAGCCACCCGGAACTAGGAAGCCTCAGGACCATGGGACCAGCCACCCAGAACTAGGAGCCCCCAGGACAACGGGACCAGCCACCCGAAACTAGGAAGCCCCAGGACCATGGGACCAACCACCCGGAACTAGGAGCCCCCAGGACCATGGGACCAACCACCCGGAACTAGGAGCCCCCAGGACCACGGGACCAGCCACCCAGAACTAGGAAGCCCCAGGACCATGGGACCAACCACCCGGAACTAGGAAGCCCCAGGACCATGGGACCAACCACCCGGAACTAGGAAGCCCCAGGACCATGGGACCAACCACCCGGAACTAGGAGCCACAGGACCAGCCACCCGGAACTAGGAAGCCCCCGGACCATGGGACCAGCCACCCGGAACTAGGAAGCCCCAGGACCATGGGACCAACCACCCAGAACTAGGAGCCCCCAAGACCATGGGACCAACCACCCGGAACTAGGAGCCCCCAGGACCACGGGACCAGCCACCCAGAACTAGGAAGCCCCCGGACCATGGGACCAGCCACCCGGAACTAGGAAGCCCCAGGACCATGGGAAGAGCCACCCGGAACTAGGAAGCCCCAGGACCATGGGAAGAGCCACCCGGAACTAGGAAGCCCCAGGACCATGGGAAGAGCCACCCGGAACTAGGATCCCCCAGGACCATGGGACCAGCCACCCGGAACTAGGAAGCCTCAGGACCATGGGACCAGCCACCCAGAACTAGGAGCCCCCAGGACAACGGGACCAGCCACCCGAAACTAGGAAGCCCCAGGACCATGGGACCAACCACCCGGAACTAGGAGCCCCCAGGACCATGGGACCAACCACCCGGAACTAGGAGCCCCCAGGACCACGGGACCAGCCACCCAGAACTAGGAAGCCCCAGGACCATGGGACCAACCACCCGGAACTAGGAAGCCCCAGGACCATGGGACCAACCACCCGGAACTAGGAAGCCCCAGGACCATGGGACCAACCACCCGGAACTAGGAAGCCCCAGGACCATGGGACCAACCACCCGGAACTAGGAGCCACAGGACCAGCCACCCGGAACTAGGAAGCCCCCGGACCATGGGACCAGCCACCCGGAACTAGGAAGCCCCAGGACCATGGGACCAACCACCCAGAACTAGGAGCCCCCAAGACCATGGGACCAACCACCCGGAACTAGGAGCCCCCAGGACCACGGGACCAGCCACCCAGAACTAGGAAGCCCCCGGACCATGGGACCAGCCACCCGGAACTAGGAAGCCCCAGGACCATGGGACCAGCCACCCGGAACTAGGAGCCCCCAGGACCATGGGACCAGCCACCCGGAACTAGGAGCCCCCAGGACCATGGGACCAACCACCCGGAACTAGGAAGCCTCAGGACCATGGGACCAGCCACCCGGAACTAGAAAGCCCCAGGACCATGGGACCAGCCACCCGGAACTAGGAAGCCCCAGGACCATGAAACCAGCCACCCGGAACTAGGAACCCTCAGGACCATGGGAAGAGCCACCCGGAACTAGGAGCCCCCAGGACCATGAGACCAGCCACCCGGAACTAGGAAGCCCCAGGACCATGAGACCAGCCACCCGGAACTAGGAGCCCCCAGGACAACGGGACCAGCCACCCGGAACTAGGAAGCCCCAGGACCATGGGACCAACCACCCGGAACTAGGAGCCCCCAGGACCATGGGACCAGCCACCCGGAACTAGGAGCCCCCAGGACCATGGGACCAGCCACCCGGAACTAGGAGCCCCCAGGACCATGGGACCAGCCACCCGGAACTAGGAGCCCCCAGGACCATGGGACCAGCCACCCGGAACTAGGAAGCCCCCGGACCATGGGACCAGCCACCCGGAACTAGGAGCCCCCAGGACCATGGGACCAGCCACCTGGAACTAGGAAGCCCCAGGACCATGGGACCAACCACCCGGAACTAGGAAGCCTCAGGACCATGGGACCAGCCACCCGGAACTAGGAAGCCCCAGGACCATGGGACCAGCCACCCGGAACTAGGAGCCCCCAGGACCATGGGACCAGCCACCCGGAACTAGGAAGCCCCAGGACCATGGGAAGAGCCACCCGGAACTAGGAAGCCCCAGGACCATGGGAAGAGCCACCCGGAACTAGGATCCCCCAGGACCATGGGACCAGCCACCCGGAACTAGGAAGCCTCAGGACCATGGGACCAGCCACCCGGAACTAGGAGCCCCCAGGACAACGGGACCAGCCACCCGGAACTAGGAAGCCCCAGGACCATGGGACCAACCACCCGGAACTAGGAGCCCCCAGGACCACGGGACCAGCCACCCAGAACTAGGAAGCCCCAGGACCATGGGACCAACCACCCGGAACTAGGAAGCCCCAGGACCATGGGACCAACCACCCGGAACTAGGAAGCCCCAGGACCATGGGACCAACCACCCGGAACTAGGAAGCCCCAGGACCATGGGACCAACCACCCGGAACTAGGAGCCACAGGACCAGCCACCCGGAACTAGGAAGCCCCCGGACCATGGGACCAGCCAGCCGGAACTAGGAAGCCCCAGGACCATGGGACCAACCACCCAGAACTAGGAGCCCCCAAGACCATGGGACCAACCACCCGGAACTAGGAGCCCCCAGGACCACGGGACCAGCCACCCAGAACTAAGAAGCCCCAGGACCATGGGACCAACCACCCGGAACTAGGAAGCCCCAGGACCATGGGACCAACCACCCGGAACTAGGAAGCCCCAGGACCATGGGACCAACCACCCGGAACTAGGAGCCACAGGACCAGCCACCCGGAACTAGGAAGCCCCCGGACCATGGGACCAGCCACACGGAACTAGGAAGCCCCCGGACCATGGGACCAGCCACCCGGAACTAGGAAGCCCCCGGACCATGGGACCAGCCACCCGGAACTAGGAAGCCCCAGGACCATGGGACCAGCCACCCGGAACTAGGAAGCCCCAGGACCATGGGACCAGCCACCCGGAACTAGGAAGCCCCAGGACCATGGGACCAGCCACCCGGAACTAGGAAGCCCCAGGACCATGGGACCAGCCACCCGGAACTAGGAAGCCCCAGGACCATGAGACCAGCCACAGGGAACTAGGAAGCCCCCGGACCATGGGACCAGCCACCCGGAACTAGGAAGCCCCCGGACCATGGGACCAGCCACCCGGAACTAGGAAGCCCCCGGACCATGGGACCAACCACCCGGAACTAGGAGCCACAGGACCAGCCACCCGGAACTAGGAACCCCCAGGACCATGAGACCAGCCACCCGGAACTAGGAAGCCCCAGGACCATGGGACCAACCACCCGGAACTAGGAACCCCCAGGACCATGAGACCAGCCACCCGGAACTAGGAACCCCCAGGACCATGAGACCAGCCACCCGGGACTAGGAGCCCCCAGGACCATGGGACCAGCCACCCGGAACTAGGAGCCCCCAGGACCATGGGACCAGCCACCCGGAACTAGGAACCCCCAGGACCATGGGACCAGCCACCCGGAACTAGGAACCCCCAGGACCAGGGGACCAACCACCCGGAACTAGGAACCCCCAGAACCATGAGACCAGCCACCCGGAACTAGGAAGCCCCAGGACCATGGGACCAGCCACCCGGAACTAGGAAGCCCCAGGACCATGGGACCAACCACCCGGAACTAGGAGCCCCCAGGACCACGGGACCAGCCACCTGGAACTAGGAAGCCCCAGGACCATGGGAAGAGCCACCCGGAACTAGGAGCCCCCAGGACCACGGGACCAGCCACCCGGAACTAGGAACCCCCAGGACCATGAGACCAGCCACCCGGAACTAGGAGCCCCCAGGACCATGGGACCAGCCACCCGGAACTAGGAACCCCCAGGACCATGGGACCAGCCACCCAGAACTAGGAGCCCCCAGGACCACGGGACCAGCCACCCAGAACTAGGAGCCCCCAGGACCACGGGACCAGCCACCCGGAACTAGAAAGCCCCAGGACCACGGGACCAACCACCCGGAACTAGGAACCCCCAGGACCATGGGACCAACCACCCGGAACTAGGAACCCTCAGGACCATGGGAAGAGCCACCCGGAACTAGGAGCCCCCAGGACCACGGGACCAGCCACCCGGAACTAGGAAGCCCCAGGACCATGGGACCAGCCACCCGGAACTAGGAAGCCCCAGGACCATGAGACCAGCCACCCGGAACTAGGAGCCCCCAGGACCATGGGACCAGCCACCCGGAACTAGGAACCCCCAGGACCATGGGACCAGCCACCCGGAACTAGGAAGCCCCAGGACCATGGGACCAGCCACCCGGAACTAGGAGCCCCCAGGACCATGGGACCAGCCACCCGGAACTAGGAAGCCCCAGGACCATGGGACCAGCCACCCGGAACTAGGAAGCCCCAGGACCATGGGACCAGCCACCCGGAACTAGGAAGCCCCAGGACCATGGGACCAGCCACCCGGAACTAGGAAGCCCCAGGACCATGGGACCAGCCACCCGGAACTAGGAACCCCCAGGACCATGGGATCAGCCACCCGGAACTAGGAGCCACAGGACCAGCCACCCGGAACTAGGAACCCCCAGGACCATGGAACCTGTCACTCAGAACCAGGAACCGCCAGGACCATGGGAACAGCCACCTGGAACCAGGACCCCCACACCACAGGACCAGCAACCAAGTCTGGCACTAGGCCCCCACATTTGAGAATCTGCTTCCTGGAACCTCAGAGGAGGATGAGGTGTAGCAGGACTTACTTCATCTGCTTTACGATTGTGCTTTTACCGGATTCTCCCGCACCTGAAAGAAGGAAGAGACGATTAGAAGCCGCTCCCAACGCTGCAGCTACACGAGGACAACTGAGGAGAGGGGACGTTGTGCGCACATCCATCTCTCCGCGCCATTTCCCACACTGTCATTCACGTCTGAAGCGTTAAATGGGGGCTCGCGTTTATCTAGAGCCGAGGGCTGGACATGAGCGGCTACAGCGAGCAGCCATGTGTGAGGATATCAAAGCCGCAGAGACCCAGATGAGAGAGACGCCGGCCCCACATGAGGGGGAGGATTAGTTATACTCAGCTGACTGTCCACAAGAACCTAACGGACCGTAGAGGGGTTCTGGACAGCGCCCATGGGGGGTGGGGTGCAGCGCCCATGGGGGTGGGGTGCGGGAGCCAAGGGGACCAGCGTCCATGGGGGGTGGGGTGCGGGAGCCAAGGGGTGCAGCGCCCATGGGGGGTGGGGTGCGGGAGCCAAGGGGTGCAGCGCCCATGGGGGTGGGGTGCGGGAGCCAAGGGGACCAGCGCCCATGGGGGGTGGGGTGCGGGAGCCAAGGGGACCAGCGCCCATGGGGGTGGGGTGCGGGAGCCAAGGGGACCAGCGCCCATGGGGGGTGGGGTGCAGCGCCCATGGGGGTGGGGTGCGGGAGCCAAGGGGACCAGCGTCCATGGGGGGTGGGGTGCGGGAGCCAAGGGGTGCAGCGCCCATGGGGGGTGGGGTGCGGGAGCCAAGGGGTGCAGCGCCCATGGGGGGTGGGGTGCGGGAGCCAAGGGGTGCAGCGCCCATGGGGGTGGGGTGCGGGAGCCAAGGGGACCAGCGCCCATGGGGGGTGGGGTGCGGGAGCCAAGGGGACCAGCGCCCATGGGGGGTGGGGTGCGGGAGCCAAGGGGTGCAGCGCCCATGGGGGGTGGGGTGCGGGAGCCAAGGGGTGCAGCGCCCATGGGGGGTGGGGTGCGGGAGCCAAGGGGTGCAGCGCCCATGGGGGGTGGGGTGCGGGGGCCAAGGGGTGCAGCGCCTGGCCAGTGACAAAGAAGAGGGGGAGGGGGTGATGGACGCAGGTGTCTGAGCCCAGTCAGAACCAGGCAAGTGCCCACAAGGGTGCGGGACAGTGAGGGTAGGAGGGGTGAGGGAGCCAATAGGACCAGTGCCCATGTGGGGTGGGGTGCGGGGGCCAACGGGGTGTGACCAGAGCCAGTAACCCGGGGGATCCATGCTGGGCTGCCTAATTGCAGGATGGGTGCAGGGATCCGCGGGGTCTGAGCCCGGCCAGTGACCAGGAGAAGGGGGGGGGGGGGGTGACTGGGTCTGAGTCGTCAGGCAGCCGAGGAGTTAAATCCAGAGGTTACTGTAGAGCGATTGTTGGGCCCTGGCGGCGCCGCTGATCTCCGGGGCCACACACACAGTGACAGCTGGCCGGGCCTGATACCACACGTGTCCTGACCCATGACAGCAGCGACTTTGTTTCCCCGTCAGCGCCGCAGCAGATCGGGCCACAAAGCGGCGGTGCCACGACTCCCGGTGCCAGCGGGTATCATGGGCACATTAACCCTGTGCGTGCTGGGATTAGCGTCTTAGCAGATCAGAGATGTTAATCTCATCATCTCTCAGCTCCAAATCCTCACGGGATTATTTTACCGGACACCAAAGAAGCGATGCAGCAGCTCTGGCCAGTGCCAGGCAGTATACGGGCGCAGTATAGAGAGCAGCGCCGGGCAGTATACGGGCACAGTATAGAGAGCAGGGCCAGGCAGTATACGGGCGCAGTATAGAGAGCAGCGCCGGGCAGTATACGGGCACAGTATAGAGGGCAGCGCCGGGCAGTATACGGGCACAGTATAGAGAGCAGCGCCAGGCAGTATACGGGCACAGTATAGAGAGCAGCGCCAGGCAGTATACGGGCACAGTATAGAGAGCAGCGCCAGGCAGTATACGGGCGCAGTATAGAGAGCAGCGCCGGGCAGTATACGGGCACAGTATAGAGAGCAGCGCCAGGCAGTATACGGGCGCAGTATAGAGAGCAGCGCCAGGCAGTATACGGGCGCAGTATAGAGAGCAGGGCCGGGCAGTATACGGGCGCAGTACAGAGAGCAGCGCCAGGCAGTATACGGGCGCAGTACAGAGAGCAGCGCCAGGCAGTATACGGGCGCAGTACAGAGAGCAGGGCCAGGCAGTATACGGGCGCAGTATAGAGGCAGCGCCGGGCAGTATACGGGCACAGTATAGAGAGCAGGGCCAGGCAGTATACGGGCGCAGTATAGAGAGCAGGGCCAGGCAGTATACGGGCGCAGTACAGAGAGCAGCGACAGGCAGTATACGGGCGCAGTATAGAGGGCAGCGCCGGGCAGTATACGAGCGCAGTATAGGGGGCAGTATACGGGCGCAGTATAGAGAGCAGGGCCAGGCAGTATACGGGCGCAGTATAGAGAGCAGGGCCAGGCAGTATACGGGCGCAGTATAGGGGGCAGCGCCGGGCAGTATACGGGCACAGTATAGAGAGCAGCGCCAGGCAGTATACGGGCGCAGTATATGGGGCAGCGCCGGGCAGTATACGGGCGCAGTACAGAGAGCAGGGCCAGGCAGTATACGGGCGCAGTACAGAGAGCAGCGCCAGGCAGTATACGGGCGCAGTATATGGGGCAGCGACAGGCAGTATACGGGCGCAGTATAGAGGGCAGCGCCGGGCAGTATACGGGCGCAGTATAGGGGGCAGCGCCGGGAAGTATACGGGCGCAGTATAGAGAGCAGGGCCAGGCAGTATACGGGCGCAGTATAGGGGGCAGCGCCGGGCAGTATACGGGCACAGTATAGAGAGCAGCGCCAGGCAGTATACGGGCGCAGTATATGGGGCAGCGCCGGGCAGTATACGGGCGCAGTACAGAGAGCAGGGCCAGGCAGTATACGGGCGCAGTACAGAGAGCAGCGCCAGGCAGTATACGGGCGCAGTATATGGGGCAGCGCCAGGCAGTATACGGGCGCAGTACAGAGAGCAGGGCCAGGCAGTATACGGGCGCAGTATAGAGGGCAGCGCCGGGCAGTATACGGGCGCAGTATATGGGGCAGCGCCGGGCAGTATACGGGCGCAGTATAGAGAGCAGCGACAGGCAGTATACGGGCGCAGTATAGAGGGCAGCGCCGGGCAGTATACGGGGCGCAGTATAGGGGGCAGCGCCGGGAAGTATACGGGCGCAGTATAGAGAGCAGGGCCAGGCAGTATACGGGCGCAGTATAGAGGGCAGCGCCGGGAAGTATACGGGCGCAGTATAGAGAGCAGGGCCAGGCAGTATACGGGCGCAGTATAGGGGGCAGCGCCGGGAAGTATACGGGCGCAGTATAGGGGGCAGCGCCGGGAAGTATACGGGAGCAGTATAGAGGGCAGCGCCGGGCAGTATACAGGGGCAGTACACAGCAGCAGTATATACAGGGGCAGTACACGGCAGCGGTATATACAGGGGCAGTACACGGCAGCGGTATATACAGGGGCAGTACACGGCAGCGGTATATACAGGGGCAGTACACGGCAGCGGTATATACAGGGGCAGTACACGGCAGCGGTATATACAGGGGCAGTACACGGCAGCGGTATATACAGGGGCAGTACACGGCAGCGGTATATACAGGGGCAGTACACGGCAGCGGTATATACAGGGGCAGTACACGGCAGCGGTATATACAGGGGCAGTACACGGCAGCGGTATATACAGGGGCAGTACACGGCAGCGGTATATACAGGGGCAGTACACGGCAGCGGTATATACAGGGGCAGTACACGGCAGCGGTATATACAGGGGCAGTACACGGCAGCGGTATATACAGGGGCAGTACACGGCAGCGGTATATACAGGGGCAGTACACGGCAGCGGTATATACAGGGGCAGTACACGGCAGCAGTATATACAGGGGCAGTACACGGCAGCGGTATATACAGGGGCAGTACACGGCAGCGGTATATACAGGGGCAGTACACGGCAGCGGTATATACAGGGGCAGTACACGGCAGCGGTATATACAGGGGCAGTACACGGCAGCGGTATATACAGGGGCAGTACACGGCAGCGGTATATACAGGGGCAGTACACGGCAGCGGTATATACAGGGGCAGTACAACGGGGGCAGCGGTATATACAGGGGCAGTACACGGCAGCGATACAGGGGCAGTACACGGCAGCGGTATATACAGGGGCAGTACACGGCAGCGGTATATACAGGGGCAGTACACGGCAGCAGTATATACAGGGGCAGTACACGGCAGCAGTATATACAGGGGCAGTACACGGCAGCAGTATATACAGGGGCAGTACACGGCAGCAGTATATACAGGGGCAGTACACAGCAGCAGTATATACAGGGGCAGTACACAGCAGCAGTATATACAGGGGCAGTACACAGCAGCGGTATATACAGGGGCAGTACACAGCAGCGGTATATACAGGGGCAGTACACAGCAGCAGTATATACAGGGGCAGTACACAGCAGCAGTATATACAGGGGCAGTACACAGCAGCAGTATATACAGGGGCAGTACACAGCAGCAGTATATACACGGGCAGTACACAGCAGCAGTATATACAGGGGCAGTACACAGCAGCAGTATATACAGGGGCAGTACACGGCAGCAGTATATACAGGGGCAGTACACAGCAGCAGTATATACAGGGGCAGTACACAGCAGCGGTATATACAGGGGCAGTACACAGCAGCAGTATATACAGGGGCAGTACACAGCAGCAGTATATACAGGGGCAGTACACAGCAGCAGTATATACACGGGCAGTACACAGCAGCAGTATATACACGGGCAGTACACAGCAGCAGTATATACAGGGGCAGTACACAGCAGCAGTATATACACGGGCAGTACACAGCAGCAGTATATACAGGGGCAGTACACGGCAGCAGTATATACAGGGGCAGTACACGGCAGCAGTATATACAGGGGCAGTACACAGCAGCAGTATATACAGGGGCAGTACACGGCAGCAGTATATACAGGGGCAGTACACAGCAGCAGTATATACAGGGGCAGTACACAGCAGCGGTATATACAGGGGCAGTACACAGCAGCAGTATATACAGGGGCAGTACACAGCAGCAGTATATACAGGGGCAGTACACAGCAGCGGTATATACAGGGGCAGTACACAGCAGCGGTATATACAGGGGCAGTACACAGCAGCAGTATATACAGGGCAGTACACAGCAGCAGTATATACAGGGGCAGTACACAGCAGCAGTATATACAGGGGCAGTACACAGCAGCAGTATATACACGGGCAGTACACAGCAGCAGTATATACAGGGGCAGTACACAGCAGCAGTATATACAGGGGCAGTACACGGCAGCAGTATATACAGGGGCAGTACACAGCAGCAGTATATACAGGGGCAGTACACAGCAGCGGTATATACAGGGGCAGTACACAGCAGCAGTATATACAGGGGCAGTACACAGCAGCAGTATATACAGGGGCAGTACACAGCAGCAGTATATACACGGGCAGTACACAGCAGCAGTATATACACGGGCAGTACACAGCAGCAGTATATACAGGGGCAGTACACAGCAGCAGTATATACACGGGCAGTACACAGCAGCAGTATATACAGGGGCAGTACACGGCAGCAGTATATACAGGGGCAGTACACGGCAGCAGTATATACAGGGGCAGTACACAGCAGCAGTATATACAGGGGCAGTACACGGCAGCAGTATATACAGGGGCAGTACACGGCAGCAGTATATACAGGGGCAGTACACAGCAGCAGTATATACAGGGGCAGTACACAGCAGCGGTATATACAGGGGCAGTACACAGCAGCAGTATATACAGGGGCAGTACACAGCAGCAGTATATACAGGGGCAGTACACAGCAGCAGTATATACACGGGCAGTACACAGCAGCAGTATATACACGGGCAGTACACAGCAGCAGTATATACAGGGGCAGTACACAGCAGCAGTATATACACGGGCAGTACACAGCAGCAGTATATACAGGGGCAGTACACAGCAGCAGTATATACAGGGGCAGTACACGGCAGCAGTATATACAGGGGCAGTACACAGCAGCGGTATATACAGGGGCAGTACACAGCAGCGGTATATACAGGGGCAGTACACAGCAGCGGTATATACAGGGGCAGTACACAGCAGCAGTATATACAGGGGCAGTACACAGCAGCAGTATATACAGGGGCAGTACACAGCAGCGGTATATACAGGGGCAGTACACAGCAGCAGTATATACAGGGGCAGTACACAGCAGCAGTATATACAGGGGCAGTACACGGCAGCAGTATATACAGGGGCAGTACACAGCAGCGGTATATACAGGGGCAGTACACAGCAGCAGTATATACAGGGGCAGTACACAGCAGCAGTATATACAGGGGCAGTACACAGCAGCAGTATATACAGGGGCAGTACACGGCAGCAGTATATACAGGGGCAGTACACAGCAGCAGTATATACAGGGGCAGTACACAGCAGCGGTATATACAGGGGCAGTACACAGCAGCGGTATATACAGGGGCAGTACACAGCAGCAGTATATACAGGGGCAGTACACAGCAGCAGTATATACAGGGGCAGTACACAGCAGCAGTATATACAGGGGCAGTACACAGCAGCAGTATATACAGGGGCAGTACACAGCAGCGGTATATACAGGGGCAGTACACAGCAGCAGTATATACAGGGGCAGTACACAGCAGCAGTATATACAGGGGCAGTACACAGCAGCAGTATATACACGGGCAGTACACAGCAGCAGTATATACAGGGGCAGTACACAGCAGCAGTATATACACGGGCAGTACACAGCAGCAGTATATACACGGGCAGTACACAGCAGCAGTATATACAGGGGCAGTACACGGCAGCAGTATATACAGGGGCAGTACACGGCAGCAGTATATACAGGGGCAGTACACAGCAGCGGTATATACAGGGGCAGTACACAGCAGCGGTATATACAGGGGCAGTACACAGCAGCAGTATATACAGGGGCAGTACACAGCAGCAGTATATACAGGGGCAGTACATGGACAGATTGACAGCGGTATATACAGGGGCAGTACACAGCAGCAGTATATACAGGGGCAGTACACAGCAGCAGTATATACAGGGGCAGTACACGGCAGCAGTATATACAGGGGCAGTACACGGCAGCAGTATATACAGGGGCAGTACACAGCAGCGGTATATACAGGGGCAGTACACAGCAGCAGTATATACAGGGGCAGTACACAGCAGCAGTATATACAGGGGCAGTACACAGCAGCAGTATATACAGGGGCAGTACACAGCAGCAGTATATACAGGGGCAGTACACAGCAGCAGTATATACACGGGCAGTACACAGCAGCGGTATATACAGGGGCAGTACACAGCAGCAGTATATACAGGGGCAGTACATAGAGACTGTATATCGTGCTGCACTATACTGCCCACCACTGCTCTATATGCAGTTGCAGGAGTGGACAGATTTGACAGCGTTTCCGCATGTCGCTCCCGTCCTGTCACTGCGGGGGGGGGGACCCCACTTCTTACTACAGACATGGGGGAGGCCGGGGGGCCGTGAACCCCTCAGTATTCTGGAAGGAG
>NW_027285159.1:0-45972 GCF_040894005.1 Engystomops pustulosus | reverse complement strand
GCAGAGCTATACAGAGCCTGCCTAACCTGCTGCTGCCTTCTCCTAGCTGAGGATAATCTCCCTCCATCAGGCCTGCTGCAGAGCCTATACAGAGCCTGCCTAACCTGCTGCTGCCTTCTCCTAGCTGAGGATAATCTCCCTCCATCAGGCCTGCTGCAGAGCCTATACAGAGCCTGCCTAACCTGCTGCTGCCTTCTCCTAGCTGAGGATAATCTCCCTCCATCAGGCCTGCTGCAGAGCCTATACAGAGCCTGCCTAACCTGCTGCTGCCTTCTCCTAGCTGAGGATAATCTCCCTCCATCAGGCCTGCTGCAGAGCCTATACAGAGCCTGCCTAACCTGCTGCTGCCTTCTCCTAGCTGAGGATAATCTCCCTCCATCAGGCCTGCTGCAGAGCCTATACAGAGCCTGCCTAACCTGCTGCTGCTGTCTCCTAGCTGAGGATAATCTCCCTCCATCAGGCCTGCTGCAGAGCCTATACAGAGCCTGCCTAACCTGCTGCTGCCTTCTCCTAGCTGAGGATAATCTCCCTCCATCAGGCCTGCTGCAGAGCCTATACAGAGCCTGCCTAACCTGCTGCTGCCTTCTCCTAGCTGAGGATAATCTCCCTCCATCAGGCCTGCTGCAGAGCCTATACAGAGCCTGCCTAACCTGCTGCTGCCTTCTCCTAGCTGAGGATAATCTCCCTCCATCAGGCCTGCTGCAGAGCCTATACAGAGCCTGCCTAACCTGCTGCTGCCTTCTCCTAGCTGAGGATAATCTCCCTCCATCAGGCCTGCTGCAGAGCCTATACAGAGCCTGCCTAACCTGCTGCTGCCTTCCCCTAGCTGAGGATAATCTCCCTCCATCAGGCCTGCTGCAGAGCCTATACAGAGCCTGCCTAACCTGCTGCTGCCTTCTCCCTAGCTGAGGATAATCTCCCTCCATCAGGCCTGCTGCAGAGCCTATACAGAGCCTGCCTAACCTGCTGCTGCCTTCTCCTAGCTGAGGATAATCTCCCTCCATCAGGCCTGCTGCAGAGCCTATACAGAGCCTGCCTAACCTGCTGCTGCCTTCTCCTAGCTGAGGATAATCTCCCTCCATCAGGCCTGCTGCAGAGCCTATACAGAGCCTGCCTAACCTGCTGCTGCCTTCTCCTAGCTGAGGATAATCTCCCTCCATCAGGCCTGCTGCAGAGCCTATACAGAGCCTGCCTAACCTGCTGCTGCCTTCTCCTAGCTGAGGATAATCTCCCTCCATCAGGCCTGCTGCAGAGCCTATACAGAGCCTGCCTAACCTGCTGCTGCCTTCTCCTAGCTGAGGATAATCTCCCTCCATCAGGCCTGCTGCAGAGCCTATACAGAGCCTGCCTAACCTGCTGCTGCCTTCTCCTAGCTGAGGATAATCTCCCTCCATCAGGCCTGCTGCAGAGCCTATACAGAGCCTGCCTAACCTGCTGCTGCCTTCTCCTAGCTGAGGATAATCTCCCTCCATCAGGTCTGCTGCAGAGCCTATACAGAGCCTGCCTAACCTGCTGCTGCCTTCTCCTAGCTGAGGATAATCTCCCTCCATCAGGCCTGCTGCAGAGCCTATACAGAGCCTGCCTAACCTGCTGCTGCCTTCTCCTAGCTGAGGATAATCTCCCTCCATCAGGCCTGCTGCAGAGCCTATACAGAGCCTGCCTAACCTGCTGCTGCCTTCTCCTAGCTGACGATAATCTCCCTCCATCAGGCCTGCTGCAGAGCCTATACAGAGCCTGCCTAACCTGCTGCTGCCTTCCCCTAGCTGAGGATAATCTCCCTCCATCAGGCCTGCTGCAGAGCCTATACAGAGCCTGCCTAACCTGCTGCTGCCTTCTCCTAGCTGAGGATAGTCTCCCTCCATCAGGCCTGCTGCAGAGCCTATACAGAGCCTGCCTAACCTGCTGCTGCCTTCCCCTAGCTGAGGATAATCTCCCTCCATCAGGCCTGCTGCAGAGCCTATACAGAGCCTGCCTAACCTGCTGCTGCCTTCTCCTAGCTGAGGATAGTCTCCCTCCATCAGGCCTGCTGCAGAGCCTATACAGAGCCTGCCTAACCTGCTGCTGCCTTCCCCTAGCTGAGGATAATCTCCCTCCATCAGGCCTGCTGCAGAGCCTATACAGAGCCTGCCTAACCTGCTGCTGCCTTCTCCTAGCTGAGGATAATCTCCCTCCATCAGGCCTGCTGCAGAGCCTATACAGAGCCTGCCTAACCTGCTGCTGCCTTCTCCTAGCTGAGGATAATCTCCCTCCATCAGGCCTGCTGCAGAGCCTATACAGAGCCTGCCTAACCTGCTGCTGCCTTCTCCTAGCTGAGGATAATCTCCCTCCATCAGGCCTGCTGCAGAGCCTATACAGAGCCTGCCTAACCTGCTGCTGCCTTCTCCTAGCTGAGGATAATCTCCCTCCATCAGGCCTGCTGCAGAGCCTATACAGAGCCTGTCTAACCTGCTGCTGCCTTCTCCTAGCTGAGGATAATCTCCCTCCATCAGGCCTGCTGCAGAGCCTATACAGAGCCTGCCTAACCTGCTGCTGCCTTCTCCTAGCTGAGGATAATCTCCCTCCATCAGGCCTGCTGCAGAGCCTATACAGAGCCTGCCTAACCTGCTGCCAAAGCAGCTTCTATACTTTTCAGACCCAAGATCCTGAATCCGGGCTGTGATCTTCCTTACCAGACTGCATCCAACCAGCCACCTGCAGATAGGACACTACCTCCGCTTGCAGATAGGACACTACCTCAGCTTGTTATCATTGCTGCATTGAATTCTTGGAAAAGGGAGACTGTAATTTTGATGTTCAATATCTTGTCTCTACGTATGATTCCTGGCTGTCGCTAACATCACAGGCCTCCCCTCTACCCAGGAATCCCTAACACGCGGATACACCTGGATATACCCAGGGGGAAGCCTTTCATCTTATTGCGGCTTCCCCCCTCTTCCTTGTGGACAAGGCTTGTTCCTCCTGGGTCAAGCGACCAGGACATGTTTTGTGCCTAACTGGGCCAAAGCCACTCCGGTACCGAGGGAATCCCGCTGCCCCAGCACCAAAAGATCAGACCCCTTTCTGAGGTCGTTGCAAGTGGTGTCACGAACATGATATTTCATTCTGCAGTCCACAGACGCCCCACAAGATGGCAGCGTAATAACATGGCTCAGCAGGAATGGGGAATGCATAGAATTACACGTGTCCTGGTGCAGCGCTATATCTGATCACACATGCAAACACTACATCCTGCTCACCCTTATACAGAGGCTGGTCCAGAACGCACGAGCACGGGGCAGGGGAGACGCCACATCGGGCAAAGAGTATCTTGTGGATCCAAAGGAGGAAAGTACAAAAAGTAATTGTCTTTCTAAGAACTGAAAGTCCATGCAGGAGGTGAAACAATTCAGAAACATTTAGAGGGGGCGATACGCTACTCTGGAGGGGGGCGCGATACTCTGGAGGGGGGCGATACTCTACTCTGGAGGGGGCGATACTCTACTCTGGAGGGGGCGCGATACTCTACTCTGGAGGGGGCGCGATACTCTAGTCTGGAGGGGGCGCGATACTCTAGTCTGGAGGGGGCGCGATACTCTAGTCTGGAGGGGGCGCGATACTCTAGTCTGGAGGGGGCGCGATACTCTAGTCTGGAGGGGGGCGATACTCTAGTCTGGAGGGGGGCGATACTCTAGTCTGGAGGGGGGCGATACTCTAGTCTGGAGGGGGGCGCAATACTCTGGAGGGGGGCGCAATACTCTGGAGGGGGGCGCAATACTCTGGAGGGCGTCAGGCTGGTATATATACAGGTCAGCATCTAGTACAGGGGTCGGTATGACGTCTTATATACAGGTCACCATCTAGGGGTCAGGCTTGTATGACGCGTCTTATATACAGGTCACCATCTAGGGGTCAGGCTCGTATGACGCGTCTTATATACAGGTCACCCTCTAGTGGTTGGGCTGGTATGACACGTCTTATATACAGTTCACCATCTAGGGGTCAGGCTGGTATGACGTGTCTTATATACAGGTCACCCTCTAGTGGTCAGGCTGGTATGACACATCTTATATACAGGTCACCATCTAGTGGTCAGGCTGGTATGACACGTCTTATATACAGGTCACCATCGTATGGTGTCTCATATACAGGTCACCATCTAGTGGTCAGGCTGGTATGACACATCTTATATACAGGTCACCATCGTATGGCGTCTCATATACAGGTCACCATCTAGTGGTCAGGCTGGTATGACGCGTCTTATATACAGGTCACCCTCTAGTGGTCAGGCTGGTATATATACAGGTCACCATTTAGTTCAGGAGTCGTCCTGTGTCAGGCTGGTATGACGCATCTTATATACAGGTCACCCTCTAGTGGTCAGGCTGGTATGACACATCTTATATACAGGTCACCATCTAGTGGTCAGGCTGGTATGACACGTCTTATATACAGGTCACCATCGTATGGCGTCTCATATACAGGTCACCATCTAGTGGTCAGGCTGGTATGACACATCTTATATACAGGTCACCATCGTATGGCGTCTCATATACAGGTCACCATCTAGTGGTCAGGCTGGTATGACGCGTCTTATATACAGGTCACCCTCTAGTGGTCAGGCTGGTATATATACAGGTCACCATCTAGTTCAGGGGTCGTCCTGTGTCAGGCTGGTATGACGCATCTTATATACAGGTCACCCTCTAGTGGTCAGGCTGGTATGACACATCTTATATACAGGTCACCATCTAGTGGTCAGGCTGGTATGACACGTCTTATATACAGGTCACCATCGTATGGCGTCTCATATACAGGTCACCATCTAGTGGTCAGGCTGGTATGACACATCTTATATACAGGTCACCATCGTATGGCGTCTCATATACAGGTCACCATCTAGTGGTCAGGCTGGTATGACGCGTCTTATATACAGGTCACCCTCTAGTGGTCAGGCTGGTATGACGCGTCTTATATACAGGTCACCCTCTAGTGGTCAGGCTGGTATGACGCGTCTTATATACAGGTCACCATCTAGTGGTCAGGCTGGTATGACGCGTCTTATATACAGGTCACCATCTAGTGGTCAGGCTGGTATGACACGTCTTATATACAGGTCACCCTCTAGTGGTCAGGCTGGTATGACGCGTCTTATATACAGGTCACCCTCTAGTGGTCAGGCTGGTATGACACGTCTTATATACAGGTCACCCTCTAGTGGTCAGGCTGGTATGACGCGTCTTATATACAGGTCACCATCTAGTGGTCAGGCTGGTATGACGCATCTTATATACAGGTCACTATCTAGTGGTCAGGCTGGTATGACGTGTCTTATATACAGGTCACCCTCTAGTGGTCAGGCTGGTATGACGTGTCTTATATACAGGTCACCATCTAGTGGTCAGGCTGGTATGCCGTGTCTTATATACAGGTCACCATCTAGTGGTCAGGCTGGTATGCCGTGTCTTATATACAGGTCACCATCTAGTGGTCAGGCTGGTATGACGTGTCTTATATACAGGTCACCCTCTAGTGGTCAGGCTGGTATGACGTGTCTTATATACAGGTCACCATCTAGTGGTCAGGCTGGTATGCCGTGTCTTATATACAGGTCACCATCTAGTGGTCAGGCTGGTATGCCGTGTCTTATATACAGGTCACCATCTAGTGGTCAGGCTGGTATGACGTGTCTTATATACAGGCATAGCTCCCAACCGTCCCGATTTTGACGGGACTTTCCCGTTTTTCTTACCTCTGCCCCGCGTCACGGGCAGCTATGAGATTGTCACAGATTTTCCCCCAAGGTCCCGCTGTGTCCCGGCGCTGTGTCCCCATAGTAAATACTTTGAAAGTCTGAACTCACATTACAGAATGGCTTCTACAGACATCGGGAGGGAATCCTTTTCAGAGAAGTGTCGGCTTAGCGGAGAGCAGGGACCACGTCATCAGGTCAGATCAGCATCTGTCCATATATGGTCATTGCATCTCCTAGGGTTCCCCAGAGCAGACATCGGGAGGGAATCCTTTTCAGAGAAGTGTCGGCTTAGCAGAGAGAGCAGGGACCACGTCATCAGCTCAGATCAGTATCTGTCCATATATGGTCACTGCATCTCCTAGGGTTCCCCAGAGCAGACATCGGGAGGGAATCCTTTTCAGAGAAGTGTCGGCTTAGCGGAGAGCAGGGACCACGTCATCAGCTCAGATCAGCATCTGTCCATATATGGTCATTGCATCTCCTAGGGTTCCCCAGAGCAGACATCGGGAGGGAATCCTTTTCAGAGAAGTGTCGGCTTAGCGGAGAGCAGGGACCACGTCATCAGTCGGCTTAGCGGAGAGCAGGGACCACGTCATCAGGTGCAGATCAGCATCTGTCCATATATGGTCACTGCATCTCCTAGGGTTCCCCAGAGCAGACATCGCGCAGGGAATCCTTTTCAGAGAAGTGTCGGCTTAGCGGAGAGCAGGGACCGCGTCATCAGGTCAGATCAGCATCTGTCCATATATGGTCACTACATCTCCTAGGGTTCCCCAGAGCAGACATCGGGCAGGGAATCCTTTTCAGAGAAGTGTCGGCTTAGCAGAGAGAGCAGGGACCACGTCATCAGGTCAGATCTCTATCCATATATGGTCACTGCATCTCCTAGGGTTCCCCAGAGCAGACATCGGGCAGGGAATCCTTTTCAGAGAAGTGTCGGCTTAGCGGAGAGCAGGGACCACGTCATCAGGTCAGATCAGCATCTGTCCATATATGGTCACTGCATCTCCTAGGGTTCCCCAGAGCAGACATCGGGCAGGGAATCCTTTTCAGAGAAGTGTCGGCTTAGCGGAGAGCAGGGACCACGTCATCAGTCGGCTTAGCGGAGAGCAGGGACCACGTCATCAGGTGCAGATCAGCATCTGTCCATATATGGTCTCCAGGGCTTCCCCAGACACAAGCTCTTTATTTAATTAAAGTACATAAAGTTTTGGCCAGGCTGAGATTCGAACCTGGGACCCTCTGCACTGCAGACAGGAGCTTAACTAACTGAGCTATAAGCCCAGTGATACAGAGCTGAGGATTTCTGGTAACTAAGAAGTGTTATCTGCCACTGTTACACTGTGACACAGACTAATGCACTGATATATAGAGAGGGATCTTCTCAGAGGTTATTATTGTAATTATTGAGACTATTATTATTATTATTATTATTAATGTTATTATTTTTATTATTATGGAGATGATTATTAATAATGGTAAAAATAATAATCATCATCTCCATAATAATAATAATAATAATAATAATCTCCATAATAATAATAGTCTCAATAATTACAATAATCTGAGAAGATCCCTCCCTATATACCAGGGAAGTATATGGTCATAGCTCTTAGTTACCAAACTTCTGCACCTTGTTAATCACTGAGGTTATAGCTCAGTGGGTTGAGGCGCTGTGTTATTATTGTACATGGACACTGCAGGTTCTGGGTTCAAATCCCAATGAGGATAAGTTTTTTTTTTTTTATTGAGATGATTTTTATTATTATAATATGGCTTAAATTTGGGGAGTGGCCAGGGAGTGATTGGGGGTGTGGCTTAGGGGGATCGCCGCGGCACGCTATGCGTGCCGCCATTTTGTCCCTCTTTCCCTTTCACAAATGTTGGGAGGTATGATACAGGTCACCATCTAGGGGTCAGGCTGGTATGACGTGTCTTATATACAGGTCACCATCTAGTGGTCAGGCTGGTATGACGTGTCTTATATACAGGTCACCATCTAGTGGTCAGGCTGGTATGACGTGTCTTATATACAGGTCAACCTCTAGTGGTCAGGCTCGTATGACACATCTTATATACAGGTCACCATCTAGTGGTCAGGCTGGTATGCCGTGTCTTATATACAGGTCACCATCTAGTGGTCAGGCTGGTATGCCGTGTCTTATATACAGGTCACCATCTAGTGGTCAGGCTGGTATGACGTGTCTTATATACAGGTCAACCTCTAGTGGTCAGGCTCGTATGACACATCTTATATACAGGTCACCATCTAGTGGTCAGGCTGGTATGCCGTGTCTTATATACAGGTCACCATCTAGTGGTCAGGCTGGTATGACGTGTCTTATATACAGGTCACCATCTAGTGGTCAGGCTGGTATGCCGTGTCTTATATACAGGTCACCATCTAGTGGTCAGGCTGGTATGACGTGTCTTATATACAGGTCAACCTCTAGTGGTCAGGCTCGTATGACGCGTCTTATATACAGGTCACCATCTAGTGGTCAGGCTGGTATGACGCGTCTTATATACAGGTCACCCTCTAGTGGTCAGGCTGGTATGCCGTGTCTTATATACAGGTCACCATCTAGTGGTCAGGCTGGTATGCCGTGTCTTATATACAGGTCACCATCTAGTGGTCAGGCTGGTATGCCGTGTCTTATATACAGGTCACCATCTAGTGGTCAGGCTGGTATGACGCGTCTTATATACAGGTCACCATCTAGTGGTCAGGCTGGTATGCCGTGTCTTATATACAGGTCACCATCTAGTGGTCAGGCTGGTATGCCGTGTCTTATATACAGGTCACCATCTAGGGGTCAGGCTGGTATGCCGTGTCTTATATACAGGTCACCATCTAGTGGTCAGGCTCGTATGACGCGTCTTATATACAGGTCACCATCTAGTGGTCAGGCTGGTATGACGCGTCTTATATACAGGTCACCATCTAGTGGTCAGGCTCGTATGACGCTTCTTGTATACAGGTCACCATCTAGTGGTCAGGCTGGTATGACGTGTCTTATATACAGGTCACCATCTAGTGGTCAGGCTGGTATGACGCGTCTTATATACAGGTCACCATCTAGTGGTCAGGCTGGTATGCCGTGTCTTATATACAGGTCACCATCTAGTGGTCAGGCTGGTATGCCGTGTCTTATATACAGGTCACCATCTAGTGGTCAGGCTGGTATGACGTGTCTTATATACAGGTCACCATCTAGTGGTCAGGCTGGTATGACGTGTCTTATATACAGGTCACCATCTAGTGGTCAGGCTGGTATGACGTGTCTTATATACAGGTCACCATCTAGTGGTCAGGCTGGTATGACGCATCTTATATACAGGTCACCATCTAGTGGTCAGGCTGGTATGACGCGTCTTATATACAGGTCACCATCTAGTGGTCAGGCTGGTATGCCGTGTCTTATATACAGGTCACCATCTAGTGGTCAGGCTGGTATGCCGTGTCTTATATACAGGTCACCATCTAGGGGTCAGGCTGGTATGCCGTGTCTTATATACAGGTCACCATCTAGTGGTCAGGCTCGTATGACGCGTCTTATATACAGGTCACCATCTAGTGGTCAGGCTGGTATGACACGTCTTATATACAGGTCACCATCTAGTGGTCAGGCTGGTATGCCGCGTCTTATATACAGGTCACCATCTAGTGGTCAGGCTGGTATGACGCATCTTATATACAGGTCACCCTCTAGTGGTCAGGCTCGTATGACGCGTCTTATATACAGGTCACCATCTAGTGGTCAGGCTGGTATGACGCGTCTTATATACAGGTCACCATCTAGTGGTCAGGCTGGTATGCCGTGTCTTATATACAGGTCACCATCTAGTGGTCAGGCTGGTATGCCGTGTCTTATATACAGGTCACCCTCTAGTGGTCAGGCTGGTATGACGCGTCTTATATACAGGTCACCATCTAGGGGTCAGGCTGGTATGACGCGTCTTGTATACAGGTCACCATCTAGTGGTCAGGCTGGTATGACGTGTCTTATATACAGGTCACCATCTAGTGGTCAGGCTGGTATGCCGTGTCTTATATACAGGTCACCATCTAGTGGTCAGGCTGGTATGACGCGTCTTATATACAGGTCACCATCTAGTGGTCAGGCTGGTATGCCGTGTCTTATATACAGGTCACCATCTAGTGGTATGGCTGGTATGACGCGTCTTATATACAGGTCACCATCTAGTGGTCAGGCTGGTATGACGCGTCTTATATACAGGTCACCATCTAGTGGTCAGGCTGGTATGCCGTGTCTTATATACAGGTCACCATCTAGTGGTCAGGCTGGTATGCCGTGTCTTATATACAGGTCACCATCAAGTGGTCAGGCTCGTATGACGCGTCTTATATACAGGTCACCATCTAGTGGTCAGGCTGGTATGACGCGTCTTATATACAGGTCACCATCTAGTGGTCAGGCTGGTATGACGCGTCTTATATACAGGTCACCATCTAGTGGTCAGGCTGGTATGCCGTGTCTTATATACAGGTCACCATCTAGTGGTCAGGCTGGTATGACGTGTCTTATATACAGGTCACCATCTAGTGGTCAGGCTGGTATGCCGTGTCTTATATACAGGTCACCATCTAGTGGTCAGGCTGGTATGCCGTGTCTTATATACAGGTCACCATCTAGGGGTCAGGCTGGTATGCCGTGTCTTATATACAGGTCACCATCTAGTGGTCAGGCTGGTATGCCGTGTCTTATATACAGGTCACCATCTAGTGGTCAGGCTGGTATGACACGTCTTATATACAGGTCACCATCTAGTGGTCAGGCTGGTATGACACGTCTTATATACAGGTCACCATCTAGTGGTCAGGCTGGTATGCCGTGTCTTATATACAGGTCACCATCTAGTGGTCAGGCTGGTATGACACGTCTTATATACAGGTCACCATCTAGTGGTCAGGCTGGTATGACACGTCTTATATACAGGTCACCATCTAGTGGTCAGGCTGGTATGACGTGTCTTATATACAGGTCACCATCAAGTGGTCAGGCTCGTATGACGCGTCTTATATACAGGTCACCATCTAGTGGTCAGGCTGGTATGACGCGTCTTATATACAGGTCACCATCTAGTGGTCAGGCTGGTATGCCGTGTCTTATATACAGGTCACCATCTAGTGGTCAGGCTGGTATGCCGTGTCTTATATACAGGTCACCATCTAGTGGTCAGGCTGGTATGACACGTCTTATATACAGGTCACCATCTAGTGGTCAGGCTGGTATGCCGTGTCTTATATACAGGTCACCCTCTAGTGGTCAGGCTGGTATGACGCGTCTTATATACAGGTCACCATCTAGGGGTCAGGCTGGTATGACGCGTCTTATATACAGGTCACCATCTAGTGGTCAGGCTGGTATGACACGTCTTATATACAGGTCACCATCTAGGGGTCAGGCTGGTATGACACGTCTTATATACAGGTCACCCTCTAGTGGTCAGGCTGGTATGACACGTCTTATATACAGGTCACCCTCTAGTGGTCAGGCTGGTATGACACGTCTTATATACAGGTCACCATCTAGTGGTCAGGCTGGTATGCCGTGTCTTATATACAGGTCACCATCTAGTGGTCAGGCTGGTATGACACGTCTTATATACAGGTCACCATCTAGTGGTCAGGCTGGTATGCCGTGTCTTATATACAGGTCACCATCTAGTGGTCAGGCTGGTATGACGTTTCTTATATACAGGTCACCCTCTAGTGGTCAGGCTGGTATGCCGTGTCTTATATACAGGTCACCATCTAGTGGTCAGGCTGGTATGACGCGTCTTATATACAGGTCACCATCTAGTGGTCAGGCTGGTATGACACGTCTTATATACAGGTCACCATCTAGGGGTCAGGCTGGTATGCCGTGTCTTATATACAGGTCACCATCTAGTGGTCAGGCTGGTATGACGCATCTTATATACAGGTCACCATCTAGTGGTCAGGCTGGTATGCCGTGTCTTATATACAGGTCACCATCTAGTGGTCAGGCTGGTATGACACGTCTTATATACAGGTCACCCTCTAGTGGTCAGGCTGGTATGCCGTGTCTTATATACAGGTCACCATCTAGTGGTCAGGCTGGTATGCCGTGTCTTATATACAGGTCACCATCTAGTGGTCAGGCTGGTATGACACGTCTTATATACAGGTCACCATCTAGTGGTCAGGCTGGTATGACGCGTCTTATATACAGGTCACCCTCTAGTGGTCAGGCTGGTATGCCGTGTCTTATATACAGGTCACCATCTAGTGGTCAGGCTGGTATGACACGTCTTATATACAGGTCACCATCTAGTGGTCAGGCTGGTATGACACGTCTTATATACAGGTCACCCTCTAGTGGTCAGGCTGGTATGACACGTCTTATATACAGGTCACCCTCTAGTGGTCAGGCTGGTATGCCATGTCTTATATACAGGTCACCATCTAGGGGTCAGGCTGGTATGACGCGTCTTATATACAGGTCACCATCTAGTGGTCAGGCTGGTATGACGCATCTTATATACAGGTCACCATCTAGTGGTCAGGCTGGTATGCCGTGTCTTATATACAGGTCACCATCTAGTGGTCAGGCTGGTATGCCGTGTCTTATATACAGGTCACCCTCTAGTGGTCAGGCTGGTATGACGCATCTTATATACAGGTCACCATCTAGTGGTCAGGCTGGTATGACACGTCTTATATACAGGTCACCATCTAGTGGTCAGGCTGGTATGTCGTGTCTTATATACAGGTCACCATCTAGTGGTCAGGCTGGTATGCCGTGTCTTATATACAGGTCACCATCAAGTGGTCAGGCTGGTATGCCGTGTCTTATATACAGGTCACCATCTAGTGGTCAGGCTGGTATGCCGTGTCTTATATACAGGTCACCATCAAGTGGTCAGGCTGGTATGCCGTGTCTTATATACAGGTCACCATCTAGTGGTCAGGCTGGTATGACGTGTCTTATATACAGGTCAACCTCTAGTGGTCAGGCTCGTATGACGTGTCTTATATACAGGTCACCATCTAGTGGTCAGGCTGGTATGACGTGTCTTATATACAGGTCACCATCTAGTGGTCAGGCTGGTATGACGTGTCTTATATACAGGTCAACCTCTAGTGGTCAGGCTCGTATGACGTGTCTTATATACAGGTCACCATCTAGTGGTCAGGCTGGTATGCCGTGTCTTATATACAGGTCACCCTCTAGTGGTCAGGCTGGTATGCCGTGTCTTATATACAGGTCACCATCTAGTGGTCAGGCTGGTATGCCGTGTCTTATATACAGGTCACCATCAAGTGGTCAGGCTGGTATGCCGTGTCTTATATACAGGTCACCATCTAGTGGTCAGGCTGGTATGACGTGTCTTATATACAGGTCAACCTCTAGTGGTCAGGCTCGTATGCCGTGTCTTATATACAGGTCACCATCTAGTGGTCAGGCTGGTATGACGCGTCTTATATACAGGTCACCCTCTAGTGGTCAGGCTGGTATGACGCGTCTTATATACAGGTCACCCTCTAGTGGTCAGGCTGGTATGACGCGTCTTATATACAGGTCACCATCTAGTGGTCAGGCTGGTATGACGCGTCTTATATACAGGTCACCATCTAGTGGTCAGGCTGGTATGACGCATCTTATATACAGGTCACCATCTAGTGGTCAGGCTGGTATGCCGTGTCTTATATACAGGTCACCATCTAGTGGTCAGGCTGGTATGCCGTGTCTTATATACAGGTCACCATCTAGTGGTCAGGCTGGTATGACGTGTCTTATATACAGGTCACCATCTAGTGGTCAGGCTGGTATGCCGTGTCTTATATACAGGTCACCATCTAGTGGTCAGGCTGGTATGCCGTGTCTTATATACAGGTCACCATCTAGTGGTCAGGCTGGTATGACGTGTCTTATATACAGGTCACCATCTAGTGGTCAGGCTGGTATGCCGTGTCTTATATACAGGTCACCATCTAGTGGTCAGGCTCGTATGACGCGTCTTATATACAGGTCACCATCTAGTGGTCAGACTGGTATGCCGTGTCTTATATACAGGTCACCATCTAGTGGTCAGGCTGGTATGCCGTGTCTTATATACAGGTGACCATCTAGTGGTCAGGCTGGTATGCCGTGTCTTATATACAGGTGACCATCTAGTGGTCAGGCTGGTATGCCGTGTCTTATATACAGGTCACCATCTAGTGGTCAGGCTGGTATGCCGTGTCTTATATACAGGTCACCCTCTAGTGGTCAGGCTGGTATGACGCATCTTATATACAGGTCACCATCTAGTGGTCAGGCTCGTATGACGCGTCTTATATACAGGTCACCATCTAGTGGTCAGGCTGGTATGCCGTGTCTTATATACAGGTCACCATCTAGTGGTCAGGCTGGTATGCCGTGTCTTATATACAGGTCACCATCTAGTGGTCAGGCTGGTATGACGCGTCTTATATACAGGTCACCATCTAGTGGTCAGGCTGGTATGACGCGTCTTATATACAGGTCACCATCTAGTGGTCAGGCTGGTATGACACATCTTATATACAGGTCACCATCTAGGGGTCAGGCTGGTATGCCGTGTCTTATATACAGGTCACCCTCTAGTGGTCAGGCTGGTATGACACGTCTTATATACAGGTCACCCTCTAGTGGTCAGGCTGGTATGCCGTGTCTTATATACAGGTCACCATCTAGTGGTCAGGCTGGTATGACGCGTCTTATATACAGGTCACCCTCTAGTGGTCAGGCTGGTATGCCGTGTCTTATATACAGGTCACCCTCTAGTGGTCAGGCTGGTATGCCGTGTCTTATATACAGGTCACCATCTAGTGGTCAGGCTGGTATGACACATCTTATATACAGGTCACCATCTAGGGGTCAGGCTGGTATGCCGTGTCTTATATACAGGTCACCCTCTAGTGGTCAGGCTGGTATGACACGTCTTATATACAGGTCACCCTCTAGTGGTCAGGCTGGTATGCCGTGTCTTATATACAGGTCACCATCTAGTGGTCAGGCTGGTATGACACGTCTTATATACAGGTCACCATCTAGTGGTCAGGCTGGTATGCCGTGTCTTATATACAGGTCACCATCTAGTGGTCAGGCTGGTATGACGCGTCTTATATACAGGTCACCATCTAGTGGTCAGGCTGGTATGCCGTGTCTTATATACAGGTCACCATCTAGTGGTCAGGCTGGTATGACGCGTCTTATATACAGGTCACCATCTAGTGGTCAGGCTGGTATGACGCGTCTTATATACAGGTCACCATCTAGTGGTCAGGCTGGTATGCCGTGTCTTATATACAGGTCACCATCTAGTGGTCAGGCTGGTATGCCGTGTCTTATATACAGGTCACCATCTAGTGGTCAGGCTGGTATGACGTGTCTTATATACAGGTCACCATCTAGTGGTCAGGCTGGTATGACGCGTCTTATATACAGGTCACCATCTAGTGGTCAGGCTGGTATGACGCGTCTTATATACAGGTCACCATCTAGTGGTCAGGCTGGTATGACGCGTCTTATATACAGGTCACCATCTAGTGGTCAGGCTGGTATGCCGTGTCTTATATACAGGTCACCATCTAGTGGTCAGGCTGGTATGACGCATCTTATATACAGGTCACCCTCTAGTGGTCAGGCTGGTATGCCGTGTCTTATATACAGGTCACCATCTAGTGGTCAGGCTGGTATGACGCGTCTTATATACAGGTCACCATCTAGTGGTCAGGCTGGTATGACACGTCTTATATACAGGTCACCATCTCGGGGTCAGGCTGGTATGACACATCTTATATACAGGTCACCATCTAGTGGTCAGGCTGGTATGCCGTGTCTTATATACAGGTCACCATCTAGTGGTCAGGCTGGTATGCCGTGTCTTATATACAGGTCACCATCTAGTGGTCAGGCTGGTATGACGCGTCTTATATACAGGTCACCATCTAGTGGTCAGGCTGGTATGACGCATCTTATATACAGGTCACCATCTAGTGGTCAGGCTGGTATGCCGTGTCTTATATACAGGTCACCATCTAGTGGTCAGGCTGGTATGCCGTGTCTTATATACAGGTCACCATCTAGTGGTCAGGCTGGTATGACACGTCTTATATACAGGTCACCATCTAGTGGTCAGGCTGGTATGACACGTCTTATATACAGGTCACCATCTAGGGGTCAGGCTGGTATGACACATCTTATATACAGGTCACCATCTAGTGGTCAGGCTGGTATGCCGTGTCTTATATACAGGTCACCCTCTAGTGGTCAGGCTGGTATGCCGTGTCTTATATACAGGTCACCATCTAGTGGTCAGGCTGGTATGACACGTCTTATATACAGGTCACCATCTAGGGGTCAGGCTGGTATGACACATCTTATATACAGGTCACCATCTAGTGGTCAGGCTGGTATGCCGTGTCTTATATACAGGTCACCCTCTAGTGGTCAGGCTGGTATGACACGTCTTATATACAGGTCACCATCTAGTGGTCAGGCTGGTATGACGCATCTTATATACAGGTCACCCTCTAGTGGTCAGGCTGGTATGCCGTGTCTTATATACAGGTCACCATCTAGTGGTCAGGCTGGTATGACGCGTCTTATATACAGGTCACCATCTAGTGGTCAGGCTGGTATGACACGTCTTATATACAGGTCACCATCTAGTGGTCAGGCTCGTATGACGCGTCTTATATACAGGTCACCATCTAGTGGTCAGGCTGGTATGACACGTCTTATATACAGGTCACCATCTAGTGGTCAGGCTGGTATGACGCGTCTTATATACAGGTCACCATCTAGTGGTCAGGCTGGTATGACGCATCTTATATACAGGTCACCATCTAGTGGTCAGGCTGGTATGCCGTGTCTTATATACAGGTCACTATCTAGTAGTCAGGCTGGTATGCCGTGTCTTATATACAGGTCACCATCTAGTGGTCAGGCTGGTATGCCGTGTCTTATATACAGGTCACCCTCTAGTGGTCAGGCTGGTATGACACGTCTTATATACAGGTCACCCTCTAGTGGTCAGGCTGGTATGCCGTGTCTTATATACAGGTCACCATCTAGTGGTCAGGCTGGTATGACGCGTCTTATATACAGGTCACCATCTAGTGGTCAGGCTGGTATGACGCGTCTTATATACAGGTCACCATCTAGTGGTCAGGCTGGTATGCCGTGTCTTATATACAGGTCACCATCTAGTGGTCAGGCTGGTATGCCGTGTCTTATATACAGGTCACCATCTAGTGGTCAGGCTGGTATGACACGTCTTATATACAGGTCACCATCTAGTGGTCAGGCTGGTATGACACGTCTTATATACAGGTCACCATCTAGTGGTCAGGCTGGTATGCCGTGTCTTATATACAGGTCACCCTCTAGTGGTCAGGCTGGTATGACACGTCTTATATACAGGTCACCATCTAGTGGTCAGGCTGGTATGCCGTGTCTTATATACAGGTCACCCTCTAGTGGTCAGGCTGGTATGACACGTCTTATATACAGGTCACCATCTAGTGGTCAGGCTGGCATGACACGTCTTATATACAGGTCACCATCAAGTGGTCAGGCTGGTATGCCGTGTCTTATATACAGGTCACCATCTAGTGGTCAGGCTGGTATGCCGTGTCTTATATACAGGTCACCATCTAGTGGTCAGGCTGGTATGCCGTGTCTTATATACAGGTCACCATCTAGTGGTCAGGCTGGTATGCCGTGTCTTATATACAGGTCACCATCTAGTGGTCAGGCTGGTATGCCGTGTCTTATATACAGGTCACCATCTAGGGGTCAGGCTGGTATGCCGTGTCTTATATACAGGTCACCATCTAGTGGTCAGGCTGGTATGCCGTGTCTTATATACAGGTCACCATCTAGTGGTCAGGCTGGTATGCCGTGTCTTATATACAGGTCACCATCTAGTGGTCAGGCTGGTATGACGCATCTTATATACAGGTCACCATCTAGTGGTCAGGCTGGTATGACGCGTCTTATATACAGGTCACCATCTAGTGGTCAGGCTGGTATGACGCATCTTATATACAGGTCACCATCTAGTGGTCAGGCTGGTATGTCGTGTCTTATATACAGGTCACCATCTAGTGGTCAGGCTGGTATGACGCATCTTATATACAGGTCACCATCTAGTGGTCAGGCTGGTATGACGCGTCTTATATACAGGTCACCATCTAGTGGTCAGGCTGGTATGACGCATCTTATATACAGGTCACCATCTAGTGGTCAGGCTGGTATGCCGTGTCTTATATACAGGTCACCCTCTAGTGGTCAGGCTGGTATGACGCATCTTATATACAGGTCACCATCTAGTGGTCAGGCTGGTATGACGCATCTTATATACAGGTCACCATCTAGTGGTCAGGCTGGTATGCCGTGTCTTATATACAGGTCACCATCTAGTGGTCAGGCTGGTATGCCGTGTCTTATATACAGGTCACCATCTAGTGGTCAGGCTGGTATGCCGTGTCTTATATACAGGTCACCATCTAGTGGTCAGGCTGGTATGACACGTCTTATATACAGGTCACCCTCTAGTAGTCAGGCTGGTATGACACGTCTTATATACAGGTCACCCTCTAGTGGTCAGGCTGGTATGCCGTGTCTTATATACAGGTCACCATCTAGTGGTCAGGCTGGTATGCCGTGTCTTATATACAGGTCACCATCTAGGGGTCAGGCTGGTATGCCGTGTCTTATATACAGGTCACCATCTAGTGGTCAGGCTGGTATGCCGTGTCTTATATACAGGTCACCCTCTAGTGGTCAGGCTGGTATGCCGTGTCTTATATACAGGTCACCATCTAGTGGTCAGGCTGGTATGCCGTGTCTTATATACAGGTCACCATCTAGTGGTCAGGCTGGTATGCCGTGTCTTATATACAGGTCACCATCTAGGGGTCAGGCTGGTATGACGCATCTTATATACAGGTCACCATCTAGTGGTCAGGCTGGTATGAAACGTCTTATATACAGGTCACCCTCTAGTGGTCAGGCTGGTATGACACGTCTTATATACAGGTCACCCTCTAGTGGTCAGGCTGGTATGCCGTGTCTTATATACAGGTCACCATCTAGTGGTCAGGCTGGTATGCCGTGTCTTATATACAGGTCACCATCTAGGGGTCAGGCTGGTATGCCGTGTCTTATATACAGGTCACCATCTAGTGGTCAGGCTGGTATGCCGTGTCTTATATACAGGTCACCATCTAGTGGTCAGGCTGGTATGACGCATCTTATATACAGGTCACCATCTAGTGGTCAGGCTGGTATGACACGTCTTATATACAGGTCACCATCTAGTGGTCAGGCTGGTATGACGCGTCTTATATACAGGTCACCATCTAGTGGTCAGGCTGGTATGACGCGTCTTATATACAGGTCACCATCTAGTGGTCAGGCTGGTATGCCGTGTCTTATATACAGGTCACCCTCTAGTGGTCAGGCTGGTATGCCGTGTCTTATATACAGGTCACCATCTAGTGGTCAGGCTGGTATGCCGTGTCTTATATACAGGTCACCATCTAGTGGTCAGGCTGGTATGACGCATCTTATATACAGGTCACCATCTAGTGGTCAGGCTGGTATGACGCGTCTTATATACAGGTCACCATCTAGTGGTCAGGCTGGTATGACGCATCTTATATACAGGTCACCATCTAGTGGTCAGGCTGGTATGTCGTGTCTTATATACAGGTCACCATCTAGTGGTCAGGCTGGTATGCCGTGTCTTATATACAGGTCGCCATCAAGTGGTCAGGCTGGTATGCCGTGTCTTATATACAGGTCGCCATCTAGTGGTCAGGCTGGTATGCCGTGTCTTATATACAGGTCAGGCTGGTATGACGCGTCTTATATACAGGTCACCCTCTAGTGGTCAGGCTGGTATGACGCGTCTTATATACAGGTCACCATCTAGTGGTCAGGCTGGTATGCCGTGTCTTATATACAGGTCACCATCTAGTGGTCAGGCTGGTATGACGCGTCTTATATACAGGTCACCATCTAGTGGTCAGGCTGGTATGACGCGTCTTATATACAGGTCACCATCTAGTGGTCAGGCTGGTATGACGCATCTTATATACAGGTCACCATCTAGTGGTCAGGCTGGTATGCCGTGTCTTATATACAGGTCACCATCTAGTGGTCAGGCTGGTATGCCGTGTCTTATATACAGGTCACCATCTAGTGGTCAGGCTCGTATGACGCGTCTTATATACAGGTCACCATCTAGTGGTCAGGCTGGTATGACGTGTCCTATATACAGGTCACCATCTAGTGGTCAGGCTGGTATGACACGTCTTATATACAGATCACCCTCTAGTGGTCAGGCTGGTATGACACGTCTTATATACAGGTCACCATCTAGTGGTCAGGCTGGTATGACGCATCTTATATACAGGTCACTATCTAGTGGTCAGGCTGGTATGCCGTGTCTTATATACAGGTCACCATCTAGTGGTCAGGCTGGTATGACGCATCTTATATACAGGTCACCATCTAGTGGTCAGGCTGGTATGACGCGTCTTATATACAGGTCACCATCTAGTGGTCAGGCTGGTATGACACGTCTTATATACAGGTCCCCTCTAGTGGTCAGGCTGGTATGCAGTGTCTTATATACAGGTCACCATCTAGTGGTCAGGCTGGTATGACGCGTCTTATATACAGGTCACCATCTAGTGGTCAGGCTGGTATGCCGTGTCTTATATACAGGTCACCATCTAGTGGTCAGGCTCGTATGACGCGTCTTATATACAGGTCACCATCTAGTGGTCAGGCTGGTATGACGTGTCCTATATACAGGTCACCATCTAGTGGTCAGGCTGGTATGACGCATCTTATATACAGGTCACCATCTAGTGGTCAGGCTGGTATGACGCGTCTTATATACAGGTCACCATCTAGTGGTCAGGCTGGTATGACGCATCTTATATACAGGTCACCATCTAGTGGTCAGGCTGGTATGACGCGTCTTATATACAGGTCACCCTCTAGTGGTCAGGCTGGTATGGCGTGTCTTATATACAGGTCACCCTCTAGTGGTCAGGCTGGTATGACGCGTCTTATATACAGGTCACCATCTAGTGGTCAGGCTGGTATGGCGTGTCTTATATACAGGTCACCATCTAGTGGTCAGGCTGGTATGACGCGTCTTATATACAGGTCACCATCTAGTGGTCAGGCTGGTATGACGCGACTTATATACAGGTCACCATCTAGTGGTCAGGCTGGTATGACGCGTCTTATATACAGGTCACCATCTAGTGGTCAGGCTGGTATGCCGTGTCTTATATACAGGTCACCATCTAGTGGTCAGGCTGGTATGCCGTGTCTTATATACAGGTCACCCTCTAGTGGTCAGGCTGGTATGACGCGTCTTATATACAGGTCACCATCTAGTGGTCAGGCTGGTATGCCGTGTCTTATATACAGGTCACCATCTAGTGGTCAGGCTGGTATGCCGTGTCTTATATACAGGTCACCATCTAGGGGTCAGGCTGGTATGCCGTGTCTTATATACAGGTCACCATCTAGTGGTCAGGCTGGTATGACGCGTCTTATATACAGGTCACCATCTAGTGGTCAGGCTGGTATGACGCGTCTTATATACAGGTCACCATCTAGTGGTCAGGCTGGTATGACACGTCTTATATACAGGTCACCATCTAGTGGTCAGGCTGGTATGACGCGTCTTATATACAGGTCACCATCTAGTGGTCAGACTGGTATGCCGTGTCTTATATACAGGTCACCCTCTAGTGGTCAGGCTGGTATGACGCGTCTTATATACAGGTCACCATCTAGTGGTCAGGCTGGTATGACACGTCTTATATACAGGTCACCATCTAGTGGTCAGGCTGGTATGACGCGTCTTATATACAGGTCACCCTCTAGTGGTCAGGCTGGTATGACGCATCTTATATACAGGTCACCATCTAGTGGTCAGGCTGGTATGACGCGTCTTATATACAGGTCACCATCTAGTGGTCAGGCTGGTATGACACGTCTTATATACAGGTCACCATCTAGTGGTCAGGCTGGTATGACACGTCTTATATACAGGTCACCATCTAGTGGTCAGGCTGGTATGACGCGTCTTATATACAGGTCACCCTCTAGTGGTCAGGCTGGTATGACGCATCTTATATACAGGTCACCATCTAGTGGTCAGGCTGGCATGACACGTCTTATATACAGGTCACCATCTAGTGGTCAGGCTGGTATGACGCGTCTTATATACAGGTCACCCTCTAGTGGTCAGGCTGGTATGACGCGTCTTATATACAGGTCACCCTCTAGTGGTCAGGCTGGTATGCCGTGTCTTATATACAGGTCACCATCTAGTGGTCAGGCTGGTATGACACGTCTTATATACAGGTCACCATCTAGTGGTCAGGCTGGTATGCCGTGTCTTATATACAGGTCACCATCTAGTGGTCAGGCTGGTATGACACGTCTTATATACAGGTCACCATCTAGTGGTCAGACTGGTATGCCGTGTCTTATATACAGGTCACCATCTAGTGGTCAGGCTGGTATGACGCATCTTATATACAGGTCACCATCTAGTGGTCAGACTGGTATGCCGTGTCTTATATACAGGTCACCATCTAGTGGTCAGACTGGTATGCCGTGTCTTATATACAGGTCACCATCTAGTGGTCAGGCTCGTATGCCGTGTCTTATATACAGGTCACCATCTAGTGGTCAGGCTGGTATGCCGTGTCTTATATACAGGTCACCATCTAGGGGTCAGGCTGGTATGACACGTCTTATATACAGGTCACCCTCTAGTGGTCAGGCTGGTATGCCGTGTCTTATATACAGGTCACCATCTAGTGGTCAGGCTGGTATGACGCTTCTTGTATACAGGTCACCATCTAGTGGTCAGGCTGGTATGCCGTGTCTTATATACAGGTCACCATCTAGTGGTCAGGCTGGTATGCCGTGTCTTATATACAGGTCACCATCTAGTGGTCAGGCTGGTATGCCGTGTCTTATATACAGGTCACCATCTAGTGGTCAGGCTGGTATGCCGTGTCTTATATACAGGTCACCATCTAGTGGTCAGGCTGGTATGACGCGTCTTATATACAGGTCACCATCTAGTGGTCAGGCTGGTATGCCGCGTCTTATATACAGGTCACCATCTAGTGGTCAGGCTGGTATGCCGTGTGTTATATACAGGTCACCATCTAGTGGTCAGGCTGGTATGCCGTGTCTTATATACAGGTCACCATCTAGTGGTCAGGCTGGTATGCCGTGTCTTATATACAGGTCACCATCTAGTGGTCAGGCTGGTATGACGCGTCTTATATACAGGTCACCATCTAGTGGTCAGGCTGGTATGCCGCGTCTTATATACAGGTCACCATCTAGTGGTCAGGCTGGTATGCCGTGTGTTATATACAGGTCACCATCTAGTGGTCAGGCTGGTATGCCGTGTCTTATATACAGGTCACCATCTAGGGGTCAGGCTCGTATGACGCGTCTTATATACAGGTCACCATCTAGTGGTCAGGCTCGTATGACGCGTCTTATATACAGGTCACCATCTAGTGGTCAGGCTGGTATGACGCGTCTTATATACAGGTCACCCTCTAGTGGTCAGGCTGGTATGCCGTGTCTTATATACAGGTCACCATCTAGTGGTCAGGCTGGTATGCCGTGTCTTATATACAGGTCACCCTCTAGTGGTCAGGCTGGTATGACGCGTCTTATATACAGGTCACCATCTAGTGGTCAGGCTGGTATGCCGTGTCTTATATACAGGTCACCATCTAGTGGTCAGGCTGGTATGACACATCTTATATACAGGTCACCCTCTAGTGGTCAGGCTGGTATGACACATCTTATATACAGGTCACCCTCTAGTGGTCAGGCTGGTATGACACATCTTATATACAGGTCACCCTCTAGTGGTCAGGCTGGTATGACGCGTCTTATATACAGGTCACCATCTAGTGGTCAGGCTGGTATGCCGTGTCTTATATACAGGTCACCATCTAGTGGTCAGGCTGGTATGACACATCTTATATACAGGTCACCATCTAGTGGTCAGGCTGGTATGACGCGTCTTATATACAGGTCACCCTCTAGTGGTCAGGCTGGTATGACGCGTCTTATATACAGGTCACCCTCTAGTGGTCAGGCTGGTATGACGCGTCTTATATACAGGTCACCATCTAGTGGTCAGGCTGGTATGACACGTCTTATATACAGGTCACCATCTAGTGGTCAGGCTGGTATGACGTGTCTTATATACAGGTCACCCTCTAGTGGTCAGGCTGGTATGACACATCTTATATACAGGTCACCATCTAGGGGTCAGGCTGGTATGACACATCTTATATACAGGTCACCATCTAGGGGTCAGTGAGGGAACAAGCCCAGGACATGAAGAACCGGACCGCAAGTCTGTAACAAGCCGAGTCACTGGCTGTGGACTCCAGGGAATATCTGTACGTCTCCTTGGTCTAGGAGCTGACACTTTCTGCTTCCATGATGGGACCTCTTCCTGTCTTATCCATCCTCGTCCATCATCAGCCCCTCAGACCCCACTCATTTCTCCTTTCTATCCATCACTTACCCCGAGCTCCTTGTATTTGTCTCATCAATCCATCAATGTGTCGCTCCCGGCAGTGTCCTCCATTGTTCTTCTGACTCGTCCTCTTATTTCCAGCCTCATTGGTGGGACTCTGTCTATACAGCAACAAGTGCAATGACTGTACGGCACCGAGCGCCATGACTGTACTGCACCGAGCGCCATGACTGCTATGACTGCACCGAGCGCCATGACTGCTATGACTGCACCGAGCGCCATGACTGTACTGCACCGAGCGCTATGACTGTACTGCACCGAGCGCTATGACTGTACTGCACCGAGCGCCATGACTGTACGGCACTGAGCGCTATGACTGTACTGCACCGAGCGCTATGACTGTACTGCACCGAGCGCCATGACTGTACGGCACCGAGCGCCATGACTGCTATGACTGCACCGAGCGCCATGACTGTACTGCACCGAGCGCCATGACTGTACTGCACCGAGCGCCATGACTGTACTGCACCGAGCGCCATGACTGTACTGCACCGAGCGCTATGACTGTACTGCACCGAGCGCTATGACTGTACTGCACCGAGCGCTATGACTGTACTGCACCGAGCGCTATGACTGCTATGACTGCACCGAGCACTATGACTATACTGCACCGAGCGCTATGACTGCACCGAGCGCCATGACTGTACTGCACCGAGCGCCATGACTGCTATGACTGCACCGAGCGCCATGACTGTACGGCACTGAGCGCTATGACTCTACTGCACCGAGCGCCATGACTGCTATGACTGCACCGAGCGCCATGACTGTACTGCACCGAGCGCTATGACTGTACTGCACCGAGCGCTATGACTGTACTGCACCGAGCGCCATGACTGTACGGCACTGAGCGCTATGACTGTACTGCACCGAGCGCTATGACTGTACTGCACCGAGCGCCATGACTGTACGGCACCGAGCGCCATGACTGCTATGACTGCACCGAGCGCCATGACTGTACGGCACTGAGCGCTATGACTGTACGGCACCGAGCGCTATGACTGTACTGCACCAAGCGCCATGACTGCTATGACTGCACCGAGCGCCATGACTGTACGGCACTGAGCGCTATGACTGTACTGCACCGAGCGCCATGACTGCTATGACTGCACCGAGCGCCATGACTGTACTGCACCGAGCGCTATGACTGTACTGCACCGAGCGCTATGACTGTACTGCACCGAGCGCCATGACTGTACGGCACTGAGCGCTATGACTGTACTGCACCGAGCGCTATGACTGTACTGCACCGAGCGCCATGACTGTACTGCACCGAGCGCCATGACTGTACGGCACCGAGCGCCATGACTGCTATGACTGCACCGAGCGCCATGACTGTACGGCACTGAGCGCTATGACTGTACGGCACCGAGCGCTATGACTGTACTGCACCGAGCGCCATGACTGCTATGACTGCACCGAGCGCCATGACTGTAAGGCACTGAGCGCCATGACTGTACTGCACCGAGCGCCATGACTGTACGGCACCGAGCGCCATGACTGCTATGACTGCACCGAGCGCTATGACTGCACCGAGCGCTATGACTGCACCGAGTGCTATGACTGCACTCCCTGCGCCCCCCTCTACAGCCTGCCCGCTCCCTGCGCCCCCTCTATAGCCTGCCCGCTCCCTGCGCCCCCCTCTACAGCCTGCCCGCTCCCTGCATCCCCCTCTATAGCCTGCCCGATCCCTGTGCCCCCTCTATAGCCTGCCCGCTCCCTGCGCCCCCCTCTACAGCCTGCCCGCTCCCTGTGCCCCCTCTATAGCCTGCCCGCTCTCTGCGCCCCCCTCTACAGCCTGCCCGCTCCCTGCGCCCCCCTCTACAGCCTGCCCGCTCCCTGCGCCCCCCTCTATAGCCTGCCCGCTCCCTGCGCCCCCCTCTATAGCCTGCCCGCTCCCTGCGCCCCCCTCTACAGCCTGCCCACTCCCTGCCCCTCTCTATAGCCTGCCCGCTCCCTGTGCCCCCTCTATAGCCTGCCCGCTCCCTGCGCTCCCCTCTACAGCCTGCCCGCTCCCTGCATCCCCCTCTACAGCCTGCCTGCTCCCTGCGCCCCCCTCTACAGCCTGCCCGCTCCCTGCGCCCCCCTCTACAGCCTGCCCGCTCCCTGCGCCCCCCTCTACAGCCTGCCCGCTCCCTGCATCCCCCTCTATAGCCTGCCCGCTCCCTGCATCCCCCTCTACAGCCTGCCTGCTCCCTGCGCCCCCCTCTACAGCCTGCCCGCTCCCTGCGCCCCCCTCTACAGCCTGCCCGCTCCCTGCGCCCCCCTCTACAGCCTGCCCGCTCCCTGCATCCCCTCTACAGCCTGCCCGCTCCCTGCATCCCCTCTACAGCCTGCCCGCTATATAAAATTTCAAATATGCTGGAATACCTTTGTTTCATTGTGCATCATCCAGCAGCCGGCAGGACTGGTCTATGGAGACGCTACAGAGACGCATCGCACTCCGAGGCTCAGGAAGTGCAGTCACTGATCACCTGCCCCGGGAAGGATCGGCCGCAGCCCCGAGTCATGAGGAACGCACCCTACAGGTCTATGGAGACGCATCAGAAACGCATCGCACTCCGAGGCTCAGGAAGTGCAGTCACTGATCACCTGCCCCGGGAAGGATCGGCCGCAGCCCTGAGTCATGAGGAACGCACCCTACAGGTCTATGGAGACGCATCAGAAACGCATCGCACTCCGAGGCTCAGGAAGTGCAGTCACTGATCACCTGCCCCGGGAAGGATCGGCCGCAGCCCCGAGTCATGAGGAACGCACCCTACAGGTCTATGGAGACGCTACAGAGACGCATCGCACTCCGAGGCTCAGGAAGTGCAGTCACTGATCACCTGCCCCGGGAAGGATCGGCCGCAGCCCCGAGTCATGAGGAACGCACCCTACAGGTCTATGGAGACGCATCAGAAACGCATCGCACTCCGAGGCTCAGGAAGTGCAGTCACTGATCACCTGCCCCGGGAAGGATCGGCCGCAGCCCCGAGTCATGAGGAACGCACCCTACAGGTCTATGGAGACGCATCAGAAACGCATCGCACTCCGAGGCTCAGGAAGTGCAGTCACTGATCACCTGCCCCGGGAAGGATCGGCCGCAGCCCTGAGTCATGAGGAACGCACCCTACAGGTCTATGGAGACGCATCAGAAACGCATCGCACTCCGAGGCTCAGGAAGTGCAGTCACTGATCACCTGCCCCGGGAAGGATCGGCCGCAGCCCCGAGTCATGAGGAACGCACCCTACAGGTCTATGGAGACGCTACAGAGACGCATCGCACTCCGAGGCTCAGGAAGTGCAGTCACTGATCACCTGCCCCGGGAAGGATCGGCCGCAGCCCCGAGTCATGAGGAACGCACCCTACAGGTCTATGGAGACGCATCAGAAACGCATCGCACTCCGAGGCTCAGGAAGTGCAGTCACTGATCACCTGCCCCGGGAAGGATCGGCCGCAGCCCTGAGTCATGAGGAACGCACCCTACAGGTCTATGGAGACGCATCAGAAACGCATCGCACTCCGAGGCTCAGGAAGTGCAGTCACTGATCACCTGCCCCGGGAAGGAGCGGCCGCAGCCCTGAGTCATGAGAAACGCACCCTACAGGTCTATGGAGACGCATCAGAAACGCATCGCACTCCGAGGCTCAGGAAGTGCAGTCACTGATCACCTGCCCCGGGAAGGATCGGCCGCAGCCCTGAGTCATGAGGAACGCACCCTACAGGTCTATGGAGACGCATCAGAAACGCATCGCACTCCGAGGCTCAGGAAGTGCAGTCACTGATCACCTGCCCCGGGAAGGATCGGCCGCAGCCCTGAGTCATGAGGAACGCACCCTACAGGTTTATGGAGACGCAACAGAAACGCATCGCACTCCGAGGCTCAGGAAGTGCAGTCACTGATCACCTGCCCCGGGAAGGATCGGCCGCAGCCCCGAGTCATGAGGAACGCACCCTACAGGTCTATGGAGACGCAACAGAAACGCATCGCACTCCGAGGCTCAGGAAGTGCAGTCACTGATCACCTGCCCCGGGAAGGATCGGCCGCAGCCCCGAGTCATGAGGAACGCACCCTACAGGTCTATGGAGACGCAACAGAAACGCATCGCACTCCGAGGCTCAGGAAGTGCAGTCACTGATCACCTGCCCCGGGAAGGATCGGCCGCAGCCCCGAGTCATGAGGAACGCACCCTACAGGTCTATGGAGACGCATCAGAAACGCATCGCACTCCGAGGCTCAGGAAGTGCAGTCACTGATCACCCGCCCCGGGAATGAGCGACCGCAGCCCTGAGTCATGAGGAACGCACCCTACAGGTCTATGGAGACGCATCAGAAACGCATCGCACTCCGAGGCTCAGGAAGTGCAGTCACTGATCACCTGCCCCGGGAAGGATCGGCCGCAGCCCTGAGTCATGAGGAACGCACCCTACAGGTCTATGGAGACGCATCAGAAACGCATCGCACTCCGAGGCTCAGGAAGTGCAGTCACTGATCACCTGCCCCGGGAAGGATCGGCCGCAGCCCTGAGTCATGAGAAACGCACCCTACAGGTTTATGGAGACGCAACAGAAACGCATCGCACTCCGAGGCTCAGGAAGTGCAGTCACTGATCACCTGCCCCGGGAAGGAGCGACCGCAGCCCTGAGTCATGAGGAACGCACCCTACAGGTCTATGGAGACGCATCAGAAACGCATCGCACTCCGAGGCTCAGGAAGTGCAGTCACTGATCACCTGCCCCGGGAAGGATCGGCCGCAGCCCCGAGTCATGAGAAACGCACCCTACAGGTCTATGGAGACGCATCAGAAACGCATCGCACTCCGAGGCTCAGGAAGTGCAGTCACTGATCACCTGCCCCGGGAAGGATCGACCGCAGCCCTGAGTCATGAGGAACGCACCCTACAGGTCTATGGAGACGCATCAGAAACGCATCGCACTCCGAGGCTCAGGAAGTGCAGTCACTGATCACCTGCCCCGGGAAGGATCGGCCGCAGCCCTGAGTCATGAGGAACGCACCCTACAGGTCTATGGAGACGCATCAGAAACGCATCGCACTACGAGGCTCAGGAAGTGCAGTCACTGATCACCTGCCCCAGGAAGGATCGGCCGCAGCCCTGAGTCATGAGAAACGCACCCTACAGGTCTATGGAGACGCATCAGAAACGCATCGCACTCCGAGGCCCAGGAAGTGCAGTCACTGATCACCATCCCCGGGAAGGAGCGACCGCAGCCCCGAGTCATGAGGAACGCACCCTACAGGTCTATGGAGACGCATCAGAAACGCATCGCACTCCGAGGCTCAGGAAGTGCAGTCACTGATCACCTGCCCCGGGAAGGAGCGACCGCAGCCCTGAGTCATGAGGAACGCACCCTACAGGTCTATGGAGACGCATCAGAAACGCATCGCACTCCGAGGCTCAGGAAGTGCAGTCACTGATCACCTGCCCCGGGAAGGATCGGCCACAGCCCTGAGTCATGAGGAACGCACCCTACAGGTCTATGGAGACGCATCAGAAACGCATCGCACTCCGAGGCTCAGGAAGTGCAGTCACTGATCACCTGCCCCGGGAAGGATCGGCCGCAGCCCTGAGTCATGAGGAACGCACCCTACAGGTCTATGGAGACGCATCAGAAACGCATCGCACTCCGAGGCTCAGGAAGTGCAGTCACTGATCACCTGCCCCGGGAAGGATCGGCCGCAGCCCCGAGTCATGAGAAACGCACCCTACAGGTCTATGGAGACGATACAGAAACGCATCGCACTCCGAGGCTCAGGAAGTGCAGTCACTGATCACCTGCCCCGGGAAGGATCGGCCGCAGCCCTGAGTCATGAGAAACGCACCCTACAGGTCTATGGAGACGCATCAGAAACGCATCGCACTCCGAGGCTCAGGAAGTGCAGTCACTGATCACCTGCCCCGGGAAGGAGCGACCGCAGCCCTGAGTCATGAGGAACGCACCCTACAGGTCTATGGAGACGCATCAGAAACGCATCGCACTCCGAGGCTCAGGAAGTGCAGTCACTGATCACCTGCCCCGGGAAGGATCGGCCGCAGCCCCGAGTCATGAGAAACGCACCCTACAGGTCTATGGAGACGCATCAGAAACGCATCGCACTCCGAGGCTCAGGAAGTGCAGTCACTGATCACCTGCCCCGGGAAGGATCGGCCGCAGCCCTGAGTCATGAGGAACGCACCCTACAGGTCTATGGAGACGCATCAGAAACGCATCGCACTCCGAGGCTCAGGAAGTGCAGTCACTGATCACCTGCCCCGGGAAGGATCGGCCGCAGCCCCGAGTCATGAGGAACGCACCCTACAGGTCTATGGAGACGCATCAGAAACGCATCGCACTCCGAGGCTCAGGAAGTGCAGTCACTGATCACCTGCCCCGGGAAGGATCGGCCGCAGCCCTGAGTCATGAGGAACGCACCCTACAGGTCTATGGAGACGCATCAGAAACGCATCGCACTCCGAGGCTCAGGAAGTGCAGTCACTGATCACCTGCCCCGGGAAGGATCGGCCGCAGCCCTGAGTCATGAGGAACGCACCCTACAGGTCTATGGAGACGCATTAGAAACGCATCGCACTCCGAGGCTCAGGAAGTGCAGTCACTGATCACCTGCCCCGGGAAGGAGCGACCGCAGCCCTGAGTCATGAGAAACGCACCCTACAGGTCTATGGAGACGCATCAGAAACGCATCGCACTCCGAGGCTCAGGAAGTGCAGTCACTGATCACCTGCCCCGGGAAGGATCGGCCGCAGCCCTGAGTCATGAGGAACGCACCCTACAGGTCTATGGAGACGCATCAGAAACGCATCGCACTCCGAGGCTCAGGAAGTGCAGTCACTGATCACCATCCCCGGGAAGGAGCGACCGCAGCCCCGAGTCATGAGGAACGCACCCTACAGGTCTATGGAGACGCATCAGAAACGCATCGCACTCCGAGGCTCAGGAAGTGCAGTCACTGATCACCTGCCCCGGGAAGGATCGGCCGCAGCCCTGAGTCATGAGGAACGCACCCTACAGGTCTATGGAGACGCATCAGAAACGCATCGCACTCCGAGGCTCAGGAAGTGCAGTCACTGATCACCTGCCCCGGGAAGGATCGGCCGCAGCCCCGAGTCATGAGAAAAGCACCCTACAGGTCTATGGAGACGCATCAGAAACGCATCGCACTCCGAGGCTCAGGAAGTGCAGTCACTGATCACCATCCCCGGGAAGGATCGGCCGCAGCCCCGAGTCATGAGGAACGCACCCTACAGGTCTATGGAGACGCATCAGAAACGCATCGCACTCCGAGGCTCAGGAAGTGCAGTCACTGATCACCTGCCCCGGGAAGGAGCGACCGCAGCCCTGAGTCATGAGAAACGCACCCTACAGGTCTATGGAGACGCATCAGAAACGCATCGCACTCCGAGGCTCAGGAAGTGCAGTCACTGATCACCTGCCCCGGGAAGGATCGGCTGCAGCCCTGAGTCATGAGAAACGCATGAAAAACTGGGACACCGAACAATCTCTGACTGAAAACTGACTGAACTCTGATCAGACTGTGAGCCTCGGTGATCTGCAGCGCGAGTGTGAACGAGGCCTTAGACCTGAGGCTGCCGCCTCCTGCAGTCCTCTGTTCTTCTCACTCCTCCTCCCTGACTCTTAGCCCCGCCCTTCTTCTTCCCATAGTCCTCCTGTGCTGCTCTCTCATATATAACAAGTAAAGGTAATACACAGTACATGGCCATAGCTGTGGGACCCGACATTCTACACAACATGGAGGGTGCTACATCATCATGGAGTGTGACCTCATGGAGTGTGACATCATACAGCACAGGGAGAGCGCACAGAAGTGTCTCTGCCCACGTTACTCCATGAGACGCCGCAGGGAGAAGACAAGGCCAAGGTAAGTACTGACCGCTGAGATGTATGAGGTGTATGAGGCGCTGTGGGGTGTGTGCGAGGGGCTGTGAGGTGTGTGCGAGGGGCTGTGAGGTGTGTGCGAGGGCCTGTGGGGCGTGTGCGAGGGGCCGTGGGGCGTGTGCGAGGGGCCGTGGGGCGTGTGCGAGGGGCAGTGAGGCGTGTGCGAGGGGCCGTGAGGCGTGTGCGAGGGGCCGTGGGGCGTGTGCGAGGGGCCGTGGGGCGTGTGCGAGGGGCCGTGGGGCGTGTGCGAGGGGCCGTGGGGCGTGTGCGAGGGGCCGTGGGGCGTGTGCGAGGGGCCGTGAGGCGTGTGCGAGGGGCCGTGAGGCGTGTGCGAGGGGCCGTGGGGCGTGTGCGAGGGGCCGTGGGGCGTGTGCGAGGGGCCGTGGGGCGTGTGCGAGGGGCCGTGGGGCGTGTGCGAGGGGCCGTGAGGCGTGTGCGAGGGGCCGTGAGGCGTGTGCGAGGGGCCGTGAGGCGTGTGCGAGGGGCTGTGATCTTACCCCCCTCCAGCTGGCTCGTTACTGGAGGGCTCGGGGCGTCTCTGCTCGTTACTGGGGGGCTCGGGGCGTCTCTGCTCGTTACTGGGGGGCTCGGGGCGTCTGCTCGTTACTGGGGGGCTTGGAGCGTCTCGGCTCAGTGCTGGGAGACTCCCCATGTTCTTGCAGGAGACGAGCCGGGGGCCACCCAGTGTGTGCTGGCGGAGGGCCCAGGGGTGTAGATTGTAAGCTCTGCGGGCTCAGGCCATGGCGCCCCCTGTGGCAGCTCTGCGCAGGTGCAGACTCCTCAGAGATGGATACGAGTTCTGGTCCAATCCTATAAGTGTGACCCGCACAGACTTGTAGGGGTTAATGAGCGCAGCCTCGGGGGCTCCGGCACCTGGATCCGGATACAACCAGCGCAGGTGTGGGGGTCCCTCGTGCCGCCGTCCAGTGACATATAAAAAGAAATTAATTTCCCACTAATATGAAATGCGGAGCCTCATCCCCGGCAGGTGCTTCCGCTGCGCTCCCTGCGCTCTCACGCCCCAACCAATCACTGACTGCAGAGCACGCGGGGGCGACTACAACCCCCATCAGTGTATGTGACATCACAAGGCCCCCTTCCAAGCCATGAATTATTTCCTGCGTGCAATGGGGATCATTCACTGACAGCTAGCAGAGATCTTAGGAGTCATTAGAAATGTGCAGAACGTTTCATTGTACAGTGATGGGGTCTTCATCCAGGCTCCTCCCATCCTGGGGTCCCGGCCTGTGGAGGTGGCGGCATGTGATGGGGGACACTGGTCCATGTATGGGGGTCTTCTACCTGTGTCCCCGGAGCAGCCATAAGGCACAAGTGCAGGTGGTGCCCCCCAGGGATGTCCCCCACATGTTCCACATCCCCGGAGTCTCAGTCCTGAGGAACATTACAGCGGCTCAGACACTCAGGGGTTAAGTGTTGGGTGGTCCTGCGGCGGTGAGCGGGTTCTACCAGGGAAGGTGCCAGGCAGCCTGCGCCAGGACTATACACATCCATGTACAGCAAGACACAACACGTCCTCCTGACACTGCAATAACACGAGCCCGAGGGCACAGAGGGCAGTGCCAGCCTCACACTACACCCTGTACTGTAAGTGACTCCATGTGATGGTGCAGCGGGCAGTGCCAGCCTCGCACTACACCCTGTACTGTAAGTGACTCCATGTGGTGGTGCAGCGGGCAGTGCCAGCCTCACACTACACCCTGTACTGTAAGTGACTCCATGTGGTGGTGCAGCGGGCAGTGCCAGCCTCACACTACACCCTGTACTGTAAGTGACTCCATGTGATGGTGCAGCGGGCAGTGCCGGCCTCACACTACACCCTGTACTGTAAGTGACTCCATGTGGTGGTGCAGCGGGCAGTGCCAGCCTCACACTACACCCTGTACTGTAAGTGACTCCATGTGGTGGTGCAGCGGGCAGTGCCAGCCTCACACTACACCCTGTACTGTAAGTGACTCCATGTGGTGGTGCAGCGGGCAGTGCCAGCCTCACACTACACCCTGTACTGTAAGTGGCTCCATGTGGTGGTGCAGCGGGCAGTGCCGGCCTCACACTACACCCTGTACTGTAAGTGACTCCATGTGGTGGTGCAGCGGGCAGTGCCAGCCTCACACTACACCCTGTACTGTAAGTGACTCCATGTGATGGTGCAGCGGGCATTGCCGGCCTCACACTACACCCTGTACTGTAAGTGACTCCATGTGGTGGTGCAGCGGGCAGTGCCGGCCTCACACTACACCCTGTACTGTAAGTGACTCCATGTGGTGGTGCAGCGGGCAGTGCCAGCCTCACACTACACCCTGTACTGTAAGTGACTCCATGTGGTGGTGCAGCGGGCAGTGCCAGCCTCACACTACACCCTGTACTGTAAGTGACTCCATGTGATGGTGCAGCGGGCAGTGCCAGCCTCACACTACACCCTGTACTGTAAGTGACTCCATGTGGTGGTGCAGCGGGCAGTGCCAGCCTCACACTACACCCTGTACTGTAAGTGACTCCATGTGGTGGTGCAGCGGGCAGTGCCAGCCTCACACTACACCCTGTACTGTAAGTGACTCCATGTGGTGGTGCAGCGGGCAGTGCCAGCCTCACACTACACCCAGTACTGTAAGTGGCTCCATGTGATGGTGCAGCGGGCAGTGCCAGCCTCACACTACACCCTGTACTGTAAGTGACTCCATGTGATGGTGCAGCGGGCAGTGCCGGCCTCACACTACACCCTGTACTGTAAGTGGCTCCATGTGATGGTGCAGCGGGCAGTGCCAGCCTCACACTACACCCTGTACTGTAAGTGACTCCATGTGGTGGTGCAGCGGGCAGTGCCAGCCTCACACTACACCCTGTACTGTAAGTGACTCCATGTGGTGGTGCAGCGGGCAGTGCCAGCCTCACACTACACCCTGTACTGTAAGTGACTCCATGTGATGGTGCAGCGGGCAGTGCCAGCCTCACACTACACCCTGTACTGTAAGTGACTCCATGTGATGGTGCAGCGGGCAGTGCCGGCCTCACACTACACCCTGTACTGTAAGTGACTCCATGTGATGGTGCAGCGGGCAGTGCCAGCCTCACACTACACCCTGTACTGTAAGTGACTCCATGTGATGGTGCAGCGGGCAGTGCAGGCCTCACACTACACCCTGTACTGTAAGTGGCTGGCTCCATCTGATGGTGCACCGGGCAGTGCCAGCCTCACACTACACCCTGTACTGTAAGTGACTCCATGTGGTGGTGCAGCGGGCAGTGCCAGCCTCACACTACACCCTGTACTGTAAGTGACTCCATGTGGTGGTGCAGCGGGCAGTGCCGGCCTCACACTACACCCTGTACTGTAAGTGACTCCATGTGATGGTGCAGCGGGCAGTGCCGGCCTCACACTACACCCTGTACTGTAAGTGACTCCATGTGGTGGTGCAGCGGGCAGTGCCAGCCTCACACTACACCCTGTACTGTAAGTGACTCCATGTGGTGGTGCAGCGGGCAGTGCCAGCCTCACACTACACCCTGTACTGTAAGTGACTCCATGTGGTGGTGCAGCGGGCAGTGCCGGCCTCACACTACACCCTGTACTGTAAGTGACTCCATGTGGTGGTGCAGCGGGCAGTGCCAGCCTCACACTACACCCTGTACTGTAAGTGACTCCATGTGGTGGTGCAGCGGGCAGTGCCGGCCTCACACTACACCCTGTACTGTAAGTGACTCCATGTGGTGGTGCAGCGGGCAGTGCCAGCCTCACACTACACCCTGTACTGTAAGTGACTCCATGTGGTGGTGCAGCGGGCAGTGCCAGCCTCACACTACACCCTGTACTGTAAGTGACTCCATGTGGTGGTGCAGCGGGCAGTGCCGGCCTCACACTACACCCTGTACTGTAAGTGACTCCATGTGATGGTGCAGCGGGCAGTGCCGGCCTCACACTACACCCTGTACTGTAAGTGACTCCATGTGGTGGTGCAGCGGGCAGTGCCAGCCTCGCACTACACCTTCTATAATACAGGACCGGGGGGGGGAGGGATGTAGGGATTCATTGGGCCCCCGTTTCCCGTCTCCTCCGTTCCCCGCGCTCCGGAGCCTCCGGCCTGGAACGTCTTTTGTACCTTCCAGCTGCATTTTATTCAGGACAAAAGATTTTAAACAATGTCATAAAAAATTCCAATTACATGAAGACGGCGAAAATAATAGAAGCGATGCAGATGGTCGCACCCGAAATCTGACGCCTTTAACCACTTCACTCCTGGACTTGTTTTTTGTTTTAATATTTTCTCGCCAAACTTCTAAAAATCTTCATTTTTCGGTTGATGGCGTCAGATCCTGTGTCTCCTGTGAGATAAGTGATGGGGGGGGGGACACTAATGATTGGGTCAGACCCTGTGTCTCCTGTGAGATAAGTGATGGGGGGGGGGCACTAATGATTGGGTCAGACCCTGTGTCTCCTGTGAGATAAGTGATGGGGGGGGGGGACACTAATGATTGGGTCAGACCCTGTGTCTCCTGTGAGATAAGTGATGGGGGGGGGGGACACTAATGATTGGGTCAGACCCTGTGTCTCCTGTGAGATAAGTGATGGGGGGGGGGGACACTAATGATTGGGTCAGACCCTGTGTCTCCTGTGAGATAAGTGATGGGGGGGGGGGGGGGACACTAATGATTGGGTCAGACCCTGTGTCTCCTGTGAGATAAGTGATGGGGGGGGACACTAATGATTGGGTTAGACCCTGTGTCTCCTGTGAGATAAGTGATGGGGGGGGGCACTAATGATTGGGTCAGACCCTGTGTCTCCTGTGAGATAAGTGATGGGGGGGGGCACTAATGATTGGGTCAGACCCTGTGTCTCCTGTGAGATAAGTGATGGGGGGGGGGGACACTAATGATTGGGTCAGACCCTGTGTCTCCTGTGAGATAAGTGATGGGGGGGGACACTAATGATTGGGTCAGACCCTGTGTCTCCTGTGAGATAAGTGATGGGGGGGGGACACTAATGATTGGGTCAGACCCTGTGTCTCCTGTGAGATAAGTGATGGGGGGGGGGGGACACTAATGATTGGGTCAGACCCTGTGTCTCCTGTGAGATAAGTGATGGGGGGGGGGACACTAATGATTGGGTCAGACCCTGTGTCTCCTGTGAGATAAGTGATGGGGGGGAAACTAATGATTGGGTCAGACCCTGTGTCTCCTGTGAGATAAGTGATGGGGGGGGGGGGGGGACACTAATGATTGGGTCAGACCCTGTGTCTCCTGTGAGATAAGTGATGGGGGGGGGCAGTAATGATTGGGTCAGACCCTGTGTCTCCTGTGAGATAAGTGATGGGGGGGGGGGACACTAATGATTGGGTCAGATCCTGTGTCTCCTGTGAGATAAGTGATGGGGGGGGGCAGTAATGATTGGGTCAGACCCTGTGTCTCCTGTGAGATAAGTGATGGGGGGGGGGGGGACACTAATGATTGGGTCAGACCCTGTGTCTCCTGTGAGATAAGTGATGGGGGGGGGGGACACTAATGATTGGGTCAGACCCTGTGTCTCCTGTGAGATAAGTGATGGGGGGGGACACTAATGATTGGGTCAGACCCTGTGTCTCCTGTGAGATAAGTGATGGGGGGGGGGGGACACTAATGATTGGGTCAGACCCTGTGTCTCCTGTGAGATAAGTGATGGGGGGGGGGGGCACTAATGATTGGGTCAGACCCTGTGTCTCCTGTGAGATAAGTGATGGTGGGGGGGGGGACACTAATGATTGGGTCAGACCCTGTGTCTCCTGTGAGATAAGTGATGGGGGGGGGGGGGGACACTAATGATTGGGTCAGACCCTGTGTCTCCTGTGAGATAAGTGATGGTGGGGGGGGGGACACTAATGATTGGGTCAGACCCTGTGTCTCCTGTGAGATAAGTGATGGGGGGGGGGGGACACTAATGATTGGGTCAGACCCTGTGTCTCCTGTGAGATAAGTGATGGGGGGGGGGGGGGGACACTAATGATTGGGTCAGACCCTGTGTCTCCTGTGAGATAAGTGATGGGGGGGGGGGACACTAATGATTGGGTCAGACCCTGTGTCTCCTGTGAGATAAGTGATGGGGGGGGGGGACACTAATGATTGGGTCAGACCCTGTGTCTCCTGTGAGATAAGTGATGGGGGGGGGGGGACACTAATGATTGGGTCAGACCCTGTGTCTCCTGTGAGATAAGTGATGGGGGGGGGGGGGGGGGACACTAATGATTGGGTCAGACCCTGTGTCTCCTGTGAGATAAGTGATGGGGGGGGGGGACACTAATGATTGGGTCAGACCCTGTGTCTCCTGTGAGATAAGTGATGGGGGGGGGGGGGACACTAATGATTGGGTCAGACCCTGTGTCTCCTGTGAGATAAGTGATGGGGGGGGGGGGGGGGGGGACACTAATGATTGGGTCAGACCCTGTGTCTCCTGTGAGATAAGTGATGGGGGGGGGGGCACTAATGATTGGGTCAGACCCTGTGTCTCCTGTGAGATAAGTGATGGGGGGGGGACACTAATGATTGGGTCAGACCCTGTGTCTCCTGTGAGATAAGTGATGGGGGGGTGGGACACTAATGATTGGGTCAGACCCTGTGTCTCCTGTGAGATAAGTGATGGGGGGGGGGGGACACTAATGATTGGGTCAGACCCTGTGTCTCCTGTGAGATAAGTGATGGGGGGAGGGGGACACTAATGATTGGGTCAGACCCTGTGTCTCCTGTGAGATAAGTGATGGGGGGGGGGGGACACTAATGATTGGGTCAGACCCTGTGTCTCCTGTGAGATAAGTGATGGGGGGGGACACTAATGATTGGGTCAGACCCTGTGTCTCCTGTGAGATAAGTGATGGGGGGGGGGGGACACTAATGATTGGGTCAGACCCTGTGTCTCCTGTGAGATAAGTGATGGGGGGGGGGGGGCACTAATGATTGGGTCAGACCCTGTGTCTCCTGTGAGATAAGTGATGGGGGGGGGGGGACACTAATGATTGGGTCAGACCCTGTGTCTCCTGTGAGATAAGTGATGGGGGGGGGGGACACTAATGATTGGGTCAGACCCTGTGTCTCCTGTGAGATAAGTGATGGGGGGGGGGGACACTAATGATTGGGTCAGACCCTGTGTCTCCTGTGAGATAAGTGATGGGGGGGGACACTAATGATTGGGTCAGACCCTGTGTCTCCTGTGAGATAAGTGATGGGGGGGGGGGACACTAATGATTGGGTCAGACCCTGTGTCTCCTGTGAGATAAGTGATGGGGGGGGGGGACACTAATGATTGGGTCAGACCCTGTGTCTCCTGTGAGATAAGTGATGGGGGGGGGGACACTAATGATTGGGTCAGACCCTGTGTCTCCTGTGAGATAAGTGATGGGGGGGGGGGCACTAATGATTGGGTCAGACCCTGTGTCTCCTGTGAGATAAGTGATGGGGGGGGGGGACACTAATGATTGGGTCAGACCCTGTGTCTCCTGTGAGATAAGTGATGGGGGGGGGGGGGACACTAATGATTGGGTCAGACCCTGTGTCTCCTGTGAGATAAGTGATGGGGGGGGGGGACACTAATGATTGGGTCAGACCCTGTGTCTCCTGTGAGATAAGTGATGGGGGGGGGGGGGGGGGGGACACTAATGATTGGGTCAGACCCTGTGTCTCCTGTGAGATAAGTGATGGGGGGGGGGGCAGTAATGATTGGGTCAGACCCTGTGTCTCCTGTGAGATAAGTGATGGGGGGGGGGACACTAATGATTGGGTCAGACCCTGTGTCTCCTGTGAGATAAGTGATGGGGGGGGGGGGACACTAATGATTGGGTCAGACCCTGTGTCACCTGTGAGATAAGTGATGGGGGGGGGGACACTAATGATTGGGTCAGACCCTGTGTCTCCTGTGAGGTAAGTGATGGGGGGGGGGGACACTAATGATTGGGTCAGACCCTGTGTCTCCTGTGAGATAAGTGATGGGGGGGGGACACTAATGATTGGGTCAGACCCTGTGTCTCCTGTGAGATAAGTGATGGGGGGGGGGGACACTAATGATTGGGTCAGACCCTGTGTCTCCTGTGAGATAAGTGATGGGGGGGGGGACACTAATGATTGGGTCAGACCCTGTGTCTCCTGTGAGATAAGTGATGGGGGGGGGGGGACACTAATGATTGGGTCAGACCCTGTGTCTCCTGTGAGATAAGTGATGGGGGGGGGGGACACTAATGATTGGGTCAGACCCTGTGTCTCCTGTGAGATAAGTGATGGGGGGGGGGGACACTAATGATTGGGTCAGACCCTGTGTCTCCTGTGAGATAAGTGATGGGGGGGGGGGGACACTAATGATTGGGTCAGACCCTGTGTCTCCTGTGAGATAAGTGATGGGGGGGGGACACTAATGATTGGGTCAGACCCTGTGTCTCCTGTGAGATAAGTGATGGGGGGGGGGGACACTAATGATTGGGTCAGACCCTGTGTCTCCTGTGAGATAAGTGATGGGGGGGGGACACTAATGATTGGGTCAGACCCTGTGTCTCCTGTGAGATAAGTGATGGGGGGGGGGACACTAATGATTGGGTCAGACCCTGTGTCTCCTGTGAGATAAGTGATGGGGGGGGGGGGGGGGACACTAATGATTGGGTCAGACCCTGTGTCTCCTGTGAGATAAGTGATGGGGGGGGGGGGGACACTAATGATTGGGTCAGACCCTGTGTCTCCTGTGAGATAAGTGATGGGGGGGGGGGGGGGACACTAATGATTGGGTCAGACCCTGTGTCTCCTGTGAGATAAGTGATGGGGGGGGGGGGGGACACTAATGATTGGGTCAGACCCTGTGTCTCCTGTGAGATAAGTGATGGGGGGGGGGGACACTAATGATTGGGTCAGACCCTGTGTCTCCTGTGAGATAAGTGATGGGGGGGGGGGGGCACTAATGATTGGGTCAGACCCCGTGTCTCCTGTGAGATAAGTGATGGGGGGGGGGGGGGACACTAATGATTGGGTCAGACCCTGTGTCTCCTGTGAGATAAGTGATGGGGGGGGGGGGACACTAATGATTGGGTCAGACCCTGTGTCTCCTGTGAGATAAGTGATGGGGGGGGGACACTAATGATTGGGTCAGACCCTGTGTCTCCTGTGAGATAAGTGATGGGGGGGGGGACACTAATGATTGGGTCAGACCCTGTGTCACCTGTGAGATAAGTGATGGGGGGGGGCAGTAATGATTGGGTCAGACCCTGTGTCTCCTGTGAGATAAGTGATGGGGGGGGGGGACACTAATGATTGGGTCAGATCCTGTGTCTCCTGTGAGATAAGTGATGGGGGGGGGCAGTAATGATTGGGTCAGACCCTGTGTCTCCTGTGAGATAAGTGATGGGGGGGGGGGACACTAATGATTGGGTCAGATCCTGTGTCTCCTGTGAGATAAGTGATGGGGGGGGGCAGTAATGATTGGGTCAGACCCTGTGTCTCCTGTGAGATAAGTGATGGGGGGGGGGGGGGACACTAATGATTGGGTCAGACCCTGTGTCTCCTGTGAGATAAGTGATGGGGGGGGGGGACACTAATGATTGGGTCAGACCCTGTGTCTCCTGTGAGATAAGTGATGGGGGGGGGGCACTAATGATTGGGTCAGACCCTGTGTCTCCTGTGAGATAAGTGATGGGGGGGGGACACTAATGATTGGGTCAGACCCTGTGTCTCCTGTGAGATAAGTGATGGGGGGGTGGGACACTAATGATTGGGTCAGACCCTGTGTCTCCTGTGAGATAAGTGATGGGGGGGGGGGCACTAATGATTGGGTCAGACCCTGTGTCTCCTGTGAGATAAGTGATGGGGGGGGGGACACTAATGATTGGGTCAGACCCTGTGTCTCCTGTGAGATAAGTGATGGGGGGGGGGACACTAATGATTGGGTCAGACCCTGTGTCTCCTGTGAGATAAGTGATGGGGGGGGGGGGGACACTAATGATTGGGTCAGACCCTGTGTCTCCTGTGAGATAAGTGATGGGGGGGGGGACACTAATGATTGGGTCAGACCCTGTGTCTCCTGTGAGATAAGTGATGGGGGGGGGGGGGGGGGGACACTAATGATTGGGTCAGACCCTGTGTCTCCTGTGAGATAAGTGATGGGGGGGGTGGACACTAATGATTGGGTCAGACCCTGTGTCTCCTGTGAGATAAGTGATGGGGGGGGGGGGGGGGGACACTAATGATTGGGTCAGACCCTGTGTCTCCTGTGAGATAAGTGATGGGGGGGGGGGCACTAATGATTGGGTCAGACCCTGTGTCCCCTGTGAGATAAGTGATGGGGGGGGGGGACACTAATGATTGGGTCAGACCCTGTGTCTCCTGTGAGATAAGTGATGGGGGGGGGGGGGGGGACACTAATGATTGGGTCAGACCCTGTGTCTCCTGTGAGATAAGTGATGGGGGGGGGGCACTAATGATTGGGTCAGACCCTGTGTCCCCTGTGAGATAAGTGATGGGGGGGGGGACACTAATGATTGGGTCAGACCCTGTGTCTCCTGTGAGATAAGTGATGGGGGGGGGGGGGGGGGGGGACACTAATGATTGGGTCAGACCCTGTGTCTCCTGTGAGATAAGTGATGGGGGGGGGGGACACTAATGATTGGGTCAGACCCTGTGTCTCCTGTGAGATAAGTGATGGGGGGGGGGGACACTAATGATTGGGTCAGACCCTGTGTCTCCTGTGAGATAAGTGATGGGGGGGGGGGACACTAATGATTGGGTCAGACCCTGTGTCTCCTGTGAGATAAGTGATGGGGGGGGGACACTAATGATTGGGTCAGACCCTGTGTCTCCTGTGAGATAAGTGATGGGGGGGGGGACACTAATGATTGGGTCAGACCCTGTGTCTCCTGTGAGGTAAGTGATGGGGGGGGGGGACACTAATGATTGGGTCAGACCCTGTGTCTCCTGTGAGATAAGTGATGGGGGGGGGACACTAATGATTGGGTCAGACCCTGTGTCTCCTGTGAGATAAGTGATGGGGGGGGGGACACTAATGATTGGGTCAGACCCTGTGTCTCCTGTGAGATAAGTGATGGGGGGGGGGGACACTAATGATTGGGTCAGACCCTGTGTCTCCTGTGAGATAAGTGATGGGGGGGGGGGACACTAATGATTGGGTCAGACCCTGTGTCTCCTGTGAGATAAGTGATGGGGGGGGACACTAATGATTGGGTCAGACCCTGTGTCTCCTGTGAGATAAGTGATGGGGGGGGGGGACACTAATGATTGGGTCAGACCCTGTGTCTCCTGTGAGATAAGTGATGGGGCGGGGGGGGCAGTAATGATTGGGTCAGACCCTGTGTCTCCTGTGAGATAAGTGATGGGGGGGGTGGACACTAATGATTGGGTCAGACCCTGTGTCTCCTGTGAGATAAGTGATGGGGGGGGGGGGACACTAATGATTGGGTCAGACCCTGTGTCTCCTGTGAGATAAGTGATGGGGGGGGGGGGGGACACTAATGATTGGGTCAGACCCTGTGTCTCCTGTGAGATAAGTGATGGGGGGGGGGACACTAATGATTGGGTCAGACCCTGTGTCTCCTGTGAGATAAGTGATGGGGGGGGGGGGGACACTAATGATTGGGTCAGACCCTGTGTCTCCTGTGAGATAAGTGATGGGGGGGGGGGGACACTAATGATTGGGTCAGACCCTGTGTCTCCTGTGAGATAAGTGATGGGGGGGGGGGGACACTAATGATTGGGTCAGACCCTGTGTCTCCTGTGAGATAAGTGATGGGGGGGGGGGCACTAATGATTGGGTCAGACCCTGTGTCTCCTGTGAGATAAGTGATGGGGGGGGGGGGGGACACTAATGATTGGGTCAGACCCTGTGTCTCCTGTGAGATAAGTGATGGGGGGGGGGACACTAATGATTGGGTCAGACCCTGTGTCTCCTGTGAGATAAGTGATGGGGGGGGGGGACACTAATGATTGGGTCAGACCCTGTGTCTCCTGTGAGATAAGTGATGGGGGGGGGACACTAATGATTGGGTCAGACCCTGTGTCTCCTGTGAGATAAGTGATGGGGGGGGGGGGGACACTAATGATTGGGTCAGACCCTGTGTCTCCTGTGAGATAAGTGATGGGGGGGGGACACTAATGATTGGGTCAGACCCTGTGTCTCCTGTGAGATAAGTGATGGGGGGGGGGACACTAATGATTGGGTCAGACCCTGTGTCTCCTGTGAGATAAGTGATGGGGGGGGGGACACTAATGATTGGGTCAGACCCTGTGTCTCCTGTGAGATAAGTGATGGGGGGGGGGGGACACTAATGATTGGGTCAGACCCTGTGTCTCCTGTGAGATAAGTGATGGGGGGGGGACACTAATGATTGGGTCAGACCCTGTGTCTCCTGTGAGATAAGTGATGGGGGGGGACACTAATGATTGGGTCAGACCCTGTGTCTCCTGTGAGATAAGTGATGGGGGGGGGGGGACACTAATGATTGGGTCAGACCCTGTGTCTCCTGTGAGATAAGTGATGGGGGGGGGGGACACTAATGATTGGGTCAGACCCTGTGTCTCCTGTGAGATAAGTGATGGGGGGGGGGGACACTAATGATTGGGTCAGACCCTGTGTCTCCTGTGAGATAAGTGATGGGGGGGGGACACTAATGATTGGGTCAGACCCTGTGTCTCCTGTGAGATAAGTGATGGGGGGGGGGGGACACTAATGATTGGGTCAGACCCTGTGTCTCCTGTGAGATAAGTGATGGGGGGGGGGACACTAATGATTGGGTCAGACCCTGTGTCTCCTGTGAGATAAGTGATGGGGGGGGGCACACTAATGATTGGGTCAGACCCTGTGTCTCCTTTGAGATAAGTGATGGGGGGGGGACACTAATGATTGGGTCAGACCCTGTGTCTCCTGTGAGATAAGTGATGGGGGGGGGGGACACTAATGATTGGGTCAGACCCTGTGTCTCCTGTGAGATAAGTGATGGGGGGGGGGGACACTAATGATTGGGTCAGACCCTGTGTCTCCTGTGAGATAAGTGATGGGGGGGGGGGACACTAATGATTGGGTCAGACCCTGTGTCTCCTGTGAGATAAGTGATGGGGGGGGGGGGGGGACACTAATGATTGGTCAGACCCTGTGTCTCCTGTGAGATAAGTGATGGGGGGGGGACACTAATGATTGGGTCAGACCCTGTGTCTCCTGTGAGATAAGTGATGGGGGGGGGGGACACTAATGATTGGGTCAGACCCTGTGTCTCCTGTGAGATAAGTGATGGGGGGGGGGACACTAATGATTGGGTCAGACCCTGTGTCTCCTGTGAGATAAGTGATGGGGGGGGGGGGACACTAATGATTGGGTCAGACCCAATACACACGTGAGTGATCTCCTGTGAGATAAGTGATGGGGGGGGGGGGGGGGACACTAATGATTGGGTCAGACCCTGTGTCTCCTGTGAGATAAGTGATGGGGGGGGGGGACACTAATGATTGGGTCAGACCCTGTGTCTCCTGTGAGATAAGTGATGGGGGGGGGACACTAATGATTGGGTCAGACCCTGTGTCTCCTGTGAGATAAGTGATGGGGGGGGACACTAATGATTGGGTCAGACCCTGTGTCTCCTGTGAGATAAGTGATGGGGGGGGGGGGCACTAATGATTGGGTCAGACCCTGTGTCTCCTGTGAGATAAGTGATGGGGGGGGGGACACTAATGATTGGGTCAGACC
>NW_027285158.1:0-118705 GCF_040894005.1 Engystomops pustulosus | reverse complement strand
AAATAATAGTAACACCCCATAAATAATAGTAAGATCCCATAAATAATAGTAACACCCCATAAATAATAGTAACATCCCATAATAATAGTAACATCCCATAAATAATAGTAACACCTCATAAATAATAGTAACACCTCATAAATAATAGTAACACCCCATAAATAATAGTAACACCCCATAAATAATAGTAACACCCCATAAATAATAGTAACACCTCATAAATAATAGTAACACCTCATAAATAATAGTAACACCCCATAAATAATAGTAACACCCCATAAATAATAGTAACATCCCATAAATAATAGTAACACCTCATAAATAATGGTAACACCCCATAAATAATAGTAACACCCCATAAATAATAGTGACATCCCATAAATAATAGTGACACCTCATAAATAATAGTAACACCCCATAAATAATAGTAACACCCCATAATAATAGTAACACCTCATAAATAATAGTGACACCCCATAATAATAGTAACATCCCATAAATAATAGTAACACCTCATAAATAATAGTAACACCTCATAATAATAGTAACACCCCATAAATAATAGTAACACCCCATAATAATAGTGACACCCCATAATAATAGTAACACCCCATAAATAATAGTAACACCCCATAAATAATAGTAACACCCCATAAATAATAGTGACATCCCATAAATAATAGTAACACCCCATAAATAATAGTAACACCCCATAAATAATAGTAACACCCCATAATAATAGTAACACCTCATAAATAATAGTGACACCCCATAAATAATAGTAACACCCCATAATAATAGTAACACCTCATAAATAATAGTAACATCCCATAAATAATAGTAACATCCCATAAATAATAGTAACATCTTATACATAATAGTAACACCTCATAATAATAGTAACACCCCATAAATAATAGTAACACCCCATAATAATAGTAACACCTCATAAATAATAGTGACACCCCATAAATAATAGTAACACCCCATAATAATAGTAACACCTCATAAATAATAGTAACACCTCATAAATAATAGTAACATCCCATAAATAATAGTAACACCCCATAAATAATAGTAACATCCCATAAATAATAGTAACACCCCATAATAATAGTAACATCCCATAATAATAGTAACATCTCATAAATAATAGTAACACCTCATAATAATAGTAACACCCCATAATAATAGTAACACCTCATAAATAATAGTAACACCCCATAAATAATAGTAACACCCCATAATAATAGTAACACCTCATAAATAATAGTAACACCCCATAAATAATAGTAACACCCCATAAATAATAGTAACACCTCATAAATAATAGTAACATCCCATAAATAATAGTAACACCTCATAAATAATAGTAACACCTCATAAATAATAGTAACACCCCATAAATAATAGTAACACCCATAAATAATAGTAACATCCCATAAATAATAGTGACATCCCATAAATAATATTAACATCCCATAAATAATAGTAACATCCCATAAATAATAGTAACACCTCATAAATAATAGTAACACCTCATAAATAATAGTAACACCCCATAAATAATAGTAACACCCATAAATAATAGTAACACCCCATAAATAATAGTAACACCCCATAAATAATAGTAACATCCCATAAATAATAGTAACACCACATAAATAATAGTAACACCCATAAATAATAGTAACACCTCATAATAATATTAACATCCCATAAATAATAGTAACATCCCATAAATAATAGTAACACCTCATAAATAATAGTAACACCTCATAAATAATAGTAACACCCCATAAATAATAGTAACACCCATAAATAATAGTAACATCCCATAAATAATAGTAACATCCCATAAATAATAGTAACACCTCATAAATAATAGTAACACCTCATAAATAATAGTAACACCCCATAAATAATAGTAACACCCATAAATAATAGTAACATCCCATAAATAATAGTAACACCCCATAATAATAGTAACATCCCATAAATAATAGTAACACCCCATAAATAATAGTAACACCCATAAATAATAGTAACACCCCATAATAATAGTAACATCCCATAAATAATAGTAACACCCCATAAATAATAGTAACATCCCATAAATAATAGTAACATCCCATAAATAATAGTGACATCCCATAAATAATAGTAACATCCCATAAATAATAGTGACACCTCATAAATAATAGTAACACCCCATAATAATAGTAACATCCCATAAATAATAGTAACACCTCATAAATAATAGTGACACCTCATAAATAATAGTAACACCCCATAAATAATAGTAACACCCCATAATAATAGTAACACCCCATAAATAATAGTAACATCCCATAAATAATAGTAACACCCCATAAATAATAGTAACATCCCATAAATAATAGTAACACCCCATAATAATAGTAACATCCCATAAATAATAGTAACATCCCATAAATACTAGTAACACCCCATAAATAATAGTAACACCTCATAAATAATAGTAACACCCCATAAATAATAGTAACATCCCATAAATAATAGTAACATCCCATAAATAATAGTAACACCTCATAAATAATAGTAACATCCCATAAATAATAGTAACATCCCATAAATAATAGTAACACCTCATAAATAATAGTAACATCCCATAAATAATAGTAACACCCCATAAATAATAGTAACACCTCATAAATAATAGTAACATCCCATAAATAATAGTAACATCCCATAAATAATAGTAACATCCCATAAATAATAGTAACACCTCATAAATAATAGTAACATCCCATAAATAATAGTAACATCCCATAAATAATAGTAACACCCCATAAATAATAGTAACATCCCATAAATAATAGTAACATCCCATAAATAATAGTAACACCTCATAAATAATAGTAACATCCCATAAATAATAGTAACACCTAATAAATAATAGTAACATCCCATAAATAATAGTAACATCCCATAAATAATAGTAACACCTCATAAATAATAGTAACATCCCATAAATAATAGTAACACCTCATAAATAATAGTAACATCCCATAAATAATAGTAACGCCCCATAAATAATAGTAACACCCCATAAATAATAGTAACACCCCATAAATAATAGTAACACCTCATAAATAATAGTGACATCCCATAAATAATAGTGACACCTCATAAATAATAGTAACACCCCATAAATAATAGTAACACCCCATAATAATAGTAACACCTCATAAATAATAGTGACACCCCATAAATAATAGTAACACCCCATAATAATAGTAACACCTCATAAATAATAGTAACATCCCATAAATAATAGTAACACCTCATAAATAATAGTAACACCTCATAATAATAGTAACACCCCATAAATAATAGTAACACCCCATAATAATAGTAACACCTCATAAATAATAGTGACACCCCATAAATAATAGTAACACCCCATAATAATAGTAACACCTCATAAATAATAGTAACATCCCATAAATAATAGTAACATCCCATAAATAATAGTAACATCTTATACATAATAGTAACACCTCATAATAATAGTAACACCCCATAAATAATAGTAACACCCCATAATAATAGTAACACCTCATAAATAATAGTGACACCCCATAATAATAGTAACATCCCATAAATAATAGTAACACCTCATAAATAATAGTAACACCTCATAATAATAGTAACACCCCATAAATAATAGTAACACCCCATAATAATAGTGACACCCCATAATAATAGTAACACCCCATAAATAATAGTAACACCCCATAAATAATAGTAACACCCCATAAATAATAGTAACACCCCATAAATAATAGTGACATCCCATAAATAATAGTAACACCCCATAAATAATAGTAACACCCCATAAATAATAGTAACACCCCATAATAATAGTAACACCTCATAAATAATAGTGACACCCCATAAATAATAGTAACACCCCATAATAATAGTAACACCTCATAAATAATAGTAACATCCCATAAATAATAGTAACATCCCATAAATAATAGTAACATCTTATACATAATAGTAACACCTCATAATAATAGTAACACCCCATAAATAATAGTAACACCCCATAATAATAGTAACACCTCATAAATAATAGTGACACCCCATAAATAATAGTAACACCCCATAATAATAGTAACACCTCATAAATAATAGTAACACCTCATAAATAATAGTAACATCCCATAAATAATAGTAACACCCCATAAATAATAGTAACATCCCATAAATAATAGTAACACCCCATAATAATAGTAACATCCCATAATAATAGTAACATCTCATAAATAATAGTAACACCTCATAATAATAGTAACACCCCATAATAATAGTAACACCTCATAAATAATAGTAACACCCCATAAATAATAGTAACACCCCATAATAATAGTAACACCTCATAAATAATAGTAACACCCCATAAATAATAGTAACACCCCATAAATAATAGTAACACCTCATAAATAATAGTAACATCCCATAAATAATAGTAACACCTCATAAATAATAGTAACACCCCATAAATAATAGTAACACCCATAAATAATAGTAACATCCCATAAATAATAGTGACATCCCATAAATAATATTAACATCCCATAAATAATAGTAACATCCCATAAATAATAGTAACACCTCATAAATAATAGTAACACCTCATAAATAATAGTAACACCCCATAAATAATAGTAACACCCATAAATAATAGTAACACCCCATAAATAATAGTAACACCCCATAAATAATAGTAACATCCCATAAATAATAGTAACACCACATAAATAATAGTAACACCTCATAATAATATTAACATCCCATAAATAATAGTAACATCCCATAAATAATAGTAACACCTCATAAATAATAGTAACACTCATAAATAATAGTAACACCCCATAAATAATAGTAACACCCATAAATAATAGTAACATCCCATAAATAATAGTAACATCCCATAAATAATAGTAACACCTCATAAATAATAGTAACACCTCATAAATAATAGTAACACCCCATAAATAATAGTAACACCCATAAATAATAGTAACATCCCATAAATAATAGTAACACCCCATAATAATAGTAACATCCCATAAATAATAGTAACACCCCATAAATAATAGTAACACCCATAAATAATAGTAACACCCCATAATAATAGTAACATCCCATAAATAATAGTAACACCCCATAATAATAGTAACATCCCATAAATAATAGTAACACCTCATAAATATTAGTAACACCCCATAAATAATAGTAACACCCATAAATAATAGTGACATCCCATAAATAATAGTAACATCCCATAAATAATAGTGACACCTCATAAATCATAGTAACACCCCATAATAATAGTAACATCCCATAAATAATAGTAACACCTCATAAATAATAGTGACACCTCATAAATAATAGTAACACCCCATAAATAATAGTAACACCCCATAATAATAGTAACACCCCATAAATAATAGTAACATCCCATAAATAATAGTAACACCCCATAAATAATAGTAACATCCCATAAATAATAGTAACACCCCATAATAATAGTAACATCCCATAAATAATAGTAACATCCCATAAATACTAGTAACACCCCATAAATAATAGTAACACCTCATAAATAATAGTAACACCCCATAAATAATAGTAACATCCCATAAATAATAGTAACATCCCATAAATAATAGTAACACCTCATAAATAATAGTAACATCCCATAAATAATAGTAACATCCCATAAATAATAGTAACACCTCATAAATAATAGTAACATCCCATAAATAATAGTAACACCCCATAAATAATAGTAACACCTCATAAATAATAGTAACATCCCATAAATAATAGTAACATCCCATAAATAATAGTAACATCCCATAAATAATAGTAACACCTCATAAATAATAGTAACATCCCATAAATAATAGTAACACCCATAAATAATAGTAACACCCCATAAATAATAGTAACATCCCATAAATACTAGTAACACCCATAAATGATAGTAACACCCCATAAATGATAGTAACACCTCATAAATAATAGTGACACCCCATAAATACTAGTAACACCCCATAAATACTAGTAACATCCCATAAATAATAGTAACACCCCATAAATAATAGTAACATCCCATAAATAATAGTAACATCCCATAAATACTAGTAACACCCCATAAATAATAGTGACATCCCATAAATAATAGTAACATCACATAAATACTAGTAACACCCCATAAATAATAGTGACACCCCATAAATAATAGTAACATCCCATAAATAATAGTAACACCCCATAAATAATAGTAACACCTCATAAATAACAGTAACATCCCATAATAATAGTAACATCCCATAAATAATAGTAACATCCCATAAATAATAGTAACACCCATAAATAATAGTAACATCCCATAAATAATAGTAACACCTCATAAATAATAGTAACATCCCATAAATAATAGTAACATCCCATAAATAATAGTAACACCCATAAATAATAGTAACATCCCATAAATAATAGTAACACCTCATAAATAATAGTAACACCCCATAAATAATAGTAACATCCCATAAATAATAGTAACACCCCATAAATAATAGTAACACCCCATAAATAATAGTAACATCCCATAAATAATAGTAACACCTCATAAATAATAGTAACACCTCATAAATAATAGTAACACCCCATAAATAATAGTAACACCTCATAAATAATAGTAACACCTCATAAATAATAGTAACATCCCATAAATAATAGTAACACCTCATAAATAATAGTAACACCTCATAAATAATAGTAACACCCCATAAATAATAGTAACAACCCATAAAAAAAAGTAACATCCCATAAATAATAGTAACACCTCATAAATAATGGTAACACCCCATAAATAATAGTAACACCCCATAAATAATAGTAACACCCATAAATAATAGTAACATCCCATAAATAATAGTAACACCTCATAAATAATAGTAACACCTCATAAATAATGGTAACACCCCATAAATAATAGTAACACCTCATAAATAATGGTAACACCCCATAAATAATAGTAACACCCCATAAATAATAGTAACACCCATAAATAATAGTAACACCCCATAAATAATAGTAACACCTCATAAATAATGGTAACACCCCATAAATAATAGTAACACCCCATAAATAATATTAACACCCCATAAATAATAGTAACACCCATAAATAATAGTAACATCCCATAAATAATAGTAACACCTCATAAATAATAGTAACACCTCATAAATAATAGTAACACCCCATAAATAATAGTAACACCCCATAAATAATAGTGACATCCCATAAATAATAGTGACACCTCATAAATAATAGTAACACCCCATAATAATAGTAACACCTCATAAATAATAGTGACACCCCATAATAATAGTAACACCCCATAAATAATAGTAACACCTCATAATAATAGTAACACCCCATAAATAATAGTAACACCCCATAATAATAGTAACACCTCATAAATAATAGTAACACCCCATAAATAATAGTAACACCCCATAAATAATAGTAACACCTCATAAATAATAGTGACACCCCATAAATAATAGTAACACCCCATAATAATAGTAACACCTGATAAATAATAGTGACACCCCATAAATAATAGTAACACCCCATAATAATAGTAACACCTCATAAATAATAGTAACACCTCATAAATAATAGTAACATCCCATAAATAATAGTAACACCCCATAAATAATAGTAACATCCCATAAATAATAGTAACACCCCATAATAATAGTAACATCCCATAATAATAGTAACATCTCATAAATAATAGTAACACCCCATAAATAATAGTAATACCTCATAAATAATAGTAACATCCCATAAATAATAGTAACACCCCATAAATAATAGTAACACCCCATAATAATAGTAACACCCCATAAATAATAGTAACACCCCATAATAATAGTAACACCCTATAAATAATAGTAACATCCCATAAATAATAGTAACACCTCATAAATAATAGTAACACCTCATAAATAATAGTAACATCCCATAAATAATAGTAATACCTCATAAATAATAGTAACATCCCATAAATAATAGTAACATCCCATAAATAATAGTAACACCCCATAAATAATAGTAATACCTCATAAATAATAGTAACATCCCATAAATAATAGTAACATCCCATAAATAATAGTAACACCCCATAAATAATAGTAACACCCCATAATAATAGTAACACCCCATAAATAATAGTAACACCCCATAATAATAGTAACACCCCATAAATAATAGTAACATCCCATAAATAATAGTAACACCTCATAAATAATAGTAACACCTCATAAATAATAGTAACATCCCATAAATAATAGTAACATCCCATAAATAATAGTGACATCCCATAAATAATAGTAACACCTCATAAATAATAGTAACACCCCATAAATAATAGTAACATCCCATAATAATAGTAACATCCCATAATAATAGTAACACCCCATAAATAATAGTAACACCCCATAATAATAGTAACATCCCATAAATAATAGTAACACCTCATAAATAATAGTAACACCCCATAAATAATAGTAACATCCCATAAATAATAGTAACATCTCATAAATAATAGTAACATCCCATAAATAACAGTAACATCCCATAAATAATAGTAACATCCCATAAATAATAGTAACATCCCATAAATAATAGTAACACCTCATAAATAATAATAACACCCCATAATAATAGTAACAACCCATAAATAATAGTAACACCCCATAATAATAGTAACACCCCATAAATAATAGTAACATCCCATAAATAATAGTAACACCCCATAAATAATAGTAACACCCCATAAATAATAGTAACACCCCATAAATAATAGTAACATCTCATAAATAATAGTAATACCCCATAATAATAGTAACACCCCATAAATAATAGTAACACCCCATAAATAATAGTAACAACCCATAAATAATAGTAACACCTCATAAATAATAGTAACACCTCATAAATAATAGTAACACCTCATAAAAAATAGTAACACCCCATAAATAATAGTAACACCTCATAAATAATAGTAACACCTCATAAATAATAGTAACATCCCATAATAATAGTAACATCCCATAAATAATAGTAACATCCCATAAATAATAGTAACATCTCATAAATAATAGTAATACCCCATAATAATAGTAACACCTCATAAAAAATAGTAACACCCCATAAATAATAGTAACACCTCATAAATAATAGTAACACCTCATAAATAATAGTAACACCTCATAAAAAATAGTAACACCCCATAAATAATAGTAACACCTCATAAATAATAGTAACACCTCATAAATAATAGTAACATCCCATAAATAATAGTAACATCCCATAAATAATAGTGACATCCCATAAATAATAGTAACACCTCATAAATAATAGTAACACCCCATAAATAATAGTAACATCCCATAATAATAGTAACATCCCATAATAATAGTAACACCCCATAAATAATAGTAACACCCCATAATAATAGTAACATCCCATAAATAATAGTAACACCTCATAAATAATAGTAACACCCCATAAATAATAGTAACATCCCATAAATAATAGTAACATCCCATAAATAATAGTAACATCCCATAAATAATAGTAACATCCCATAAATAATAGTAACATCTCATAAATAATAGTAATACCCCATAATAATAGTAACACCCCATAAATAATAGTAACACCCCATAAATAATAGTAACAACCCATAAATAATAGTAACACCCCATAATAATAGTAACACCCCATAAATAATAGTAACACCTCATAAAAAATAGTAACACCCCATAAATAATAGTAACATCCCATAAATAATAGTAACACCTCATAAATAATAGTAACATCTCATAAATAATAGTAACATCCCATAAATAATAGTAACATCCCATAAATAATAGTGACACCTCATAAATAATAGTAACATCCCATAAATAATAGTAACACCCCATAAATAATAGTAACACCTCATAAATAATAGTAACACCCCATAAATAATAGTAACACCCCATAAATAATAGTAACACCCCATAATAATAGTAACACCCCATAAATAATAGTAACACCCCATAAATAATAGTAACACCCCATAATAATAGCAACACCCCATAAATAATAGTAACATCCCATAAATAATAGTAACATCCCATAATAATAGCAACACCCCATAAATAATAGTAACACCTCATAAATAATAGTAACACCCCATAAATAATAGTAACACCTCATAAATAATAGTAACACCCCATAATAATAGTAACACCTCATAAATAATAGTAACACCCCATAAATAATAGTAACACCTCATAAATAATAGTAACACCCCATAATAATAGTAACACCTCATAAATAATAGTAACGCCCCATAAATAATAGTAACACCTCATAAATAATAGTAACATCCCATAAATAATAGTAACATCCCATAAATAATAGTAACACCCCATAAATAATAGTAACACCCCATAATAATAGTAACACCCCATAAATAATAGTAACACCCCATAATAATAGTAACACCTCATAATTAATAGTAACACCTCATAAATAATAGTAACATCCCATAAATAATAGTAACACCTCATAAATAATAGTAACATCCCATAAATAATAGTAACATCCCATAAATAATAGTGACATCCCATAAATAATAGTAACACCTCATAAATAATAGTAACACCCCATAAATAATAGTAACACCCCATAATAATAGTAACACCCCATAAATAATAGTAACACCCCATAAATAATAGTAACACCCCATAATAATAGCAACACCCCATAAATAATAGTAACATCCCATAAATAATAGTAACATCCCATAATAATAGCAACACCCCATAAATAATAGTAACACCCCATAAATAATAGTAACATCCCATAAATAATAGTAACATCACATAATAATAGCAACACCCCATAAATAATAGTAACACCCCATAATAATAGTAACACCCCATAAATAATAGTAACATCCCATAAATAATAGTAACACCCCATAAATAATAGTAACATCCCATAAATAATAGTAACACCCCATAATAATAGTAACATCCCATAAATAATAGTAACACCCCATAAATAATAGTAACATCCCATAAATAATAGTAACATCCCATAAATAATAGTAACACCTCATAAATAATAGTAACACCCCATAAATAATAGTAACACCCCATAAATAATAGTAACACCCCATAATAATAGTAACATCCCATAAATAATAGTAACACCTCATAAATAATAGTAACACCCCATAATAATAGTGACACCCCATAAATAATAGTAACATCCCATAAATAATAGTAACACCTCATAAATAATAGTAACACCCCATAAATAATAGTAACACCCCATAATAATAGTAACACCCCATAAATAATAGTAACATCCCATAAATAATAGTAACACCCCATAATAATAGTAACACCCCATAAATAATAGTAACACCCCATAAATAATCGCAACACCCCATAATAATAGTAACACCCCATAAATAATAGTAACACCCCATAATAATAGTAACACCCCATAAATAATAGTAACACCCCATAATAATAGTAACACCCCATAAATAATAGTAACATCCCATAAATAATAGTAACATCCCATAAATAATAGTAACACCTCATAAATAATAGTAACACCCCATAAATAATAGTAACACCCCATAAATAATAGTAACACCTCATAAATAATAGTAACACCCCATAATAATAGTAACACCCCATAAATAATAGTAACACCCCATAATAATAGTAACATCCCATAAATAATAGTAACACCTCATAAATAATAGTAACACCCCATAATAATAGTAACACCCCATAAATAATAGTAACACCCCATAATAATAGTAACATCCCATAAATAATAGTAACACCCCATAAATAATAGTAACACCCCATAAATAATAGTAACACCTCATAAATAATAGTAACACCCCATAAATAATAGTAACACCTCATAAATAATAGTAACACCCCATAAAAAATAGTAACACCTCATAAATAATAGTAACACCCCATAAATAATAGTAACACCTCATAAATAATAGTAACACCCCATAAATAATAGTAACACCTCATAAATAATAGTGACATCCCATAAATAATAGTGACACCTCATAAATAATAGTAACATCCCATAAATAATAGTAACACCCCATAAATAATAGTAACACCTCATAAATAATAGTAACACCCCATAAATAATAGTAACATCCCATATATAATAGTAACATCCCATAATAATAGTAACACCCCATAAATAATAGTAACACCCCATAAATAATAGTAACACCCCATAATAATAGCAACACCCCATAAATAATAGTAACATCCCATAAATAATAGTAACACCCCATAAATAATCGCAACACCCCATAATAATAGTAACACCCCATAAATAATAGTAACACCCCATAATAATAGTAACACCCCATAAATAATAGTAACACCCCATAATAATAGTAACACCCCATAAATAATAGTAACATCCCATAAATAATAGTAACATCCCATAAATAATAGTAACACCTCATAAATAATAGTAACATCCCATAAATAATAGTAACACCCCATAAATAATAGTAACACCTCATAAATAATAGTAACACCCCATAAATAATACTAACATCCCATAAATAATAGTAACATCCCATAAATAATAGAAACACCCCATAAATAATAGTAACACCCCATAATAATAGTAACACCCCATAAATAATAGTAACACCCCATAAATAATAGTAACACCTCATAATAATAGTAACACCACATAAATAATAGTAACATCCCATAAATAATAGTAACACCTCATAAATAATAGTGACACCCCATAAATAATAGTAACATCCCATAAATAATAGTAACATCCCATAAATAATAGTAACACCCATAAATAATAGTAACGCCCCATAAATAATAGTAACACCTCATAAATAATAGTAACATCCCATAAATAATAGTAACATCCCATAAATAATAGTAACACCCCATAAATAATAGTAACACCCCATAATAATAGTAACATCCCATAAATAATAGTAACACCCCATAAATAATAGTAACACCCCATAAATAATAGTAACATCCCATAAATAATAGTAACACCCCATAAATAATAGTAACACCCCATAATAATAGTAACACCCCATAAATAATAGTAACACCCCATAAATAATAGTAACACCCCATAAATAATAGTGACATCCCATAAATAATAGTAACACCCCATAAATAATAGTAACACCCATAAATAATAGTAACACCTCATAAATAATAGTAACATCCCATAAATAATAGTAACATCCCATAAATAATAGTAACTCCTCATAAATAATAGTAACACCCCATAAATAATAGTAACACCCCATAATAATAGTAACACCTCATAAATAATAGTAACACCCCATAAATAATAGTAACACCCCATAAATAATAGTAACACCTCATAAATAATAGTAACACCCCATAAATAATAGTAACATTCCATAATAATAGTAACATCCCATAAATAATAGTAACACCCCATAAATAATAGTAACATCCCATAATAATAGTAACATCCCATAAATAATAGTAACACCTCATAAATAATAGTAACACCTCATAAATAATAGTAACATCCCATAAATAATAGTAACATCCCATAAATAATAGTAACTCCTCATAAATAATAGTAACACCTCATAAATAATAGTAACACCCCATAAATAAAAGTAACACCCCATAAATAATAGTAACATCCCATAAATAATAGTAACACCTCATAAATAATGGTAACACCCCATAAATAATAGTAACACCCCATAAATAATAGTGACATCCCATAAATAATAGTGACACCTCATAAATAATAGTAACACCCCATAAATAATAGTAACACCCCATAATAATAGTAACACCTCATAAATAATAGTGACACCCCATAAATAATAGTAACACCCCATAATAATAGTAACACCCCATAAATAATAGTAACATCCCATAAATAATAGTAACATCCCATAAATAATAGTAACACCTCATAAATAATAGTGACACCCCATAAATAATAGTAACATCCCATAAATAATAGTAACATCCCATAAATAATAGTAACACCCCATAAATAATAGTAACATACCATAAATAATAGTAACATCCCATAAATAATAGTAACACCCCATAAATAATAGTAACACCCCATAAATAATAGTAACATCCCATAAATAATAGTAACACCCCATAAATAATAGTAACACCCCATAAATAATAGTAACATCCCATAAATAATAGTAACACCCCATAAATAATAGTAACACCCCATAAATAATAGTAACACCCATAAATAATAGTAACGCCCCATAAATAATAGTAACACCTCATAAATAATAGTAACATCCCATAAATAATAGTAACATCCCATAAATAATAGTAACACCCCATAAATAATAGTAACACCCCATAATAATAGTAACATCCCATAAATAATAGTAACACCCCATAAATAATAGTAACACCCCATAAATAATAGTAACATCCCATAAATAATAGTAACACCCCATAAATAATAGTAACACCCCATAATAATAGTAACACCCCATAAATAATAGTAACACCCCATAAATAATAGTAACACCCCATAAATAATAGTGACATCCCATAAATAATAGTAACACCCCATAAATAATAGTAACACCCATAAATAATAGTAACACCTCATAAATAATAGTAACATCCCATAAATAATAGTAACATCCCATAAATAATAGTAACTCCTCATAAATAATAGTAACACCCCATAAATAATAGTAACACCCCATAATAATAGTAACACCTCATAAATAATAGTAACACCCCATAAATAATAGTAACACCCCATAAATAATAGTAAGATCCCATAAATAATAGTAACACCCCATAAATAATAGTAACATCCCATAATAATAGTAACATCCCATAAATAATAGTAACACCTCATAAATAATAGTAACACCTCATAAATAATAGTAACACCCCATAAATAATAGTAACACCCCATAAATAATAGTAACATCCCATAAATAATAGTAACACCACATAAATAATGGTAACACCCCATAAATAATAGTAACACCCCATAAATAATAGTGACATCCCATAAATAATAGTGACACCTCATAAATAATAGTAACACCCCATAAATAATAGTAACACCCCATAATAATAGTAACACCTCATAAATAATAGTGACACCCCATAATAATAGTAACATCCCATAAATAATAGTAACACCTCATAAATAATAGTAACACCTCATAATAATAGTAACACCCCATAAATAATAGTAACACCCCATAATAATAGTAACACCTCATAAATAATAGTGACACCCCATAAATAATAGTAACACCCCATAATAATAGTAACACCTCATAAATAATAGTAACATCCCATAAATAATAGTAACATCCCATAAATAATAGTAACATCTTATACATAATAGTAACACCTCATAATAATAGTAACACCCCATAAATAATAGTAACACCTCATAATAATAGTAACACCCCATAAATAATAGTAACATCCCATAAATAATAGTAACATCCCATAAATAATAGTAACACCTCATAAATAATAGTAACATCCCATAAATAATAGTAACATCCCATAAATAATAGTAACACCTCATAAATAATAGTAACATCCCATAAATAATAGTAACACCCCATAAATAATAGTAACACCTCATAAATAATAGTAACATCCCATAAATAATAGTAACATCCCATAAATAATAGTAACATCCCATAAATAATAGTAACACCTCATAAATAATAGTAACATCCCATAAATAATAGTAACATCCCATAAATAATAGTAACACCCCATAAATAATAGTAACATCCCATAAATAATAGTAACATCCCATAAATAATAGTAACACCTCATAAATAATAGTAACATCCCATAAATAATAGTAACACCTCATAAATAATAGTAACATCCCATAAATAATAGTAACATCCCATAAATAATAGTAACACCTCATAAATAATAGTAACATCCCATAAATAATAGTAACACCTCATAAATAATAGTAACATCCCATAAATAATAGTAACATCCCATAAATAATAGTAACACCCCATAAATAATAGTAACACCCCATAATAATAGTAACACCTCATAAATAATAGTAACATCCCATAAATAATAGTAACACCCCATAAATAATAGTAACACCCCATAAATAATAGTAACATCCCATAAATAATAGTGACACCCCATAAATAATAGTAACATCCCATAAATAATAGTAACACCTCATAAATAATAGTAACATCCCATAAATAATAGTAACACCCATAAATAATAGTAACACCCCATAAATAATAGTAACATCCCATAAATAATAGTAACATCCCATAAATACTAGTAACACCCATAAATGATAGTAACACCCCATAAATGATAGTAACACCTCATAAATAATAGTGACACCCCATAAATACTAGTAACACCCCATAAATACTAGTAACACCCCATAAATAATAGTAACACCCCATAAATAATAGTAACATCCCATAAATAATAGTAACATCCCATAATAATAGTAACACCTCATAAATAATAGTAACATCCCATAATAATAGTAACACCCCATAATAATAGTAACATCCCATAAATAATAGTAACATCCCATAAATACTAGTAACACCCCATAAATAATAGTGACACCCCATAAATGATAGTAACATCCCATAATAATAGTAACACCCCATAAATAATAGTAACATCCCATAAATAATAGTAACATCCCATAAATAATAGTAACACCCCATAAATAATAGTAACATCCCATAAATAATAGTAACATCCCATAAATACTAGTAACACCCCATAAATAATAGTGACATCCCATAAATAATAGTAACATCCCATAAATACTAGTAACACCCCATAAATAATAGTAACATCCCATAAATAATAGTAACACCCCATAAATAATAGTAACACCTCATAAATAATAGTAACACCCCATAATAATAGTAACACCTCATAAATAATAGTCACATCCCATAAATAATAGTAACACCCCATAAATAATAGTAACACCCCATAAATAATAGTAACACCTCATAAATAACAGTAACATCCCATAATAATAGTAACATCCCATAAATAATAGTAACATCCCATAAATAATAGTAACACCCATAAATAATAGTAACATCCCATAAATAATAGTAACACCTCATAAATAATAGTAACACCCCATAAATAATAGTAACACCTCATAAATAATAGTAACACCCCATAATAATAGTGACACCCCATAAATGATAGTAACACCCCATAATAATAGTGACCACCCATAAATGATAGTAACATCCCATAATAATAGTAACACCCCATAAATAATAGTAACATCCCATAAATAATAGTAACACCTCATAAATAATAGTAACACCCATAAATAATAGTAACACCCTCATAAAATAATAGGTAACACCCCCATAAATAATAGTGACAACCCCATAAATGATAGTAACATCCCATATAGTAACATCCCATAAATAATAGTAACACCTCATAAATAATAGTAACACCCCATAAATAATAGTAACACCTCATAAATAATAGTAACACCCCATAATAATAGTGACACCCCATAAATGATAGTAACATCCCATAATAATAGTAACACCCCATAAATAATAGTAACATCCCATAAATAATAGTAACACCTCATAAATAATAGTAACACCCCATAAATAATAGTAACACCTCATAAATAATAGTAACACCCCATAATAATAGTGACACCCCATAAATGATAGTAACATCCCATAATAATAGTAACACCCCATAAATAATAGTAACATCCCATAAATAATAGTAACACCTCATAAATAATAGTAACACCCCATAAATAATAGTAACACCTCATAAATAATAGTAACACCCCATAATAATAGTGACACCCCATAAATGATAGTAACATCCCATAATAATAGTAACACCCCATAAATAATAGTAACATCCCATAAATAATAGTAACACCTCATAAATAATAGTAACACCCCATAAATAATAGTAACACCCCATAAATAATAGTAACACCCCATAAATAATAGTAACATCCCATAAATAATAGTAACATCCCATAAATAATAGTAACATCCCATAAATAATAGTAACACCTCATAAATAATAGTAACACCTCATAAATAATAGTAACACCCCATAAATAATAGTAACACCTCATAAATAATAGTAACACCTCATAAATAATAGTAACATCCCATAAATAATAGTAACACCTCATAAATAATAGTAACACCTCATAAATAATAGTAACACCCCATAAATAATAGTAACACCCCATAAAAAAAAGTAACATCCCATAAATAATAGTAACACCTCATAAATAATGGTAACACCCCATAAATAATAGTAACACCCCATAAATAATAGTAACACCCATAAATAATAGTAACATCCCATAAATAATAGTAACACCTCATAAATAATAGTAACACCCCATAAATAATAGTAACACCCCATAAATAATAGTAACACCCCATAAATAATAGTAACACCTCATAAATAATAGTAACACCTCATAAATAATAGTAACACCCCATAAATAATAGTAACACCCCATAAATAATAGTAACATCCCATAAATAATAGTAACACCTCATAAATAATGGTAACACCCCATAAATAATAGTAACACCTCATAAATAATGGTAACACCCCATAAATAATAGTAACACCCCATAAATAATAGTAACACCCATAAATAATAGTAACACCCCATAAATAATAGTAACACCTCATAAATAATAGTAACACCCCATAATAATAGTAACACCTCATAAATAATAGTCACATCCCATAAATAATAGTAACACCCCATAAATAATAGTAACACCCCATAAATAATAGTAACACCTCATAAATAACAGTAACATCCCATAATAATAGTAACATCCCATAAATAATAGTAACATCCCATAAATAATAGTAACACCCATAAATAATAGTAACATCCCATAAATAATAGTAACACCTCATAAATAATAGTAACACCCCATAAATAATAGTAACACCTCATAAATAATAGTAACACCCCATAATAATAGTGACACCCCATAAATGATAGTAACATCCCATAATAATAGTAACACCCCATAAATAATAGTAACATCCCATAAATAATAGTAACACCTCATAAATAATAGTAACACCCCATAAATAATAGTAACACCTCATAAATAATAGTAACACCCCATAATAATAGTGACACCCCATAAATGATAGTAACATCCCATAATAATAGTAACACCCCATAAATAATAGTAACACCTCATAAATAATAGTAACACCTCATAAATAATAGTGACACCCCATAATAATAGTAACACCCCATAAATAATAGTAACACCCCATAAATAATAGTAACACCCCATAAATAATAGTAACATCCCATAAATAATAGTAACATCCCATAAATAATAGTAACATCCCATAAATAATAGTAACACCTCATAAATAATAGTAACACCTCATAAATAATAGTAACACCCCATAAATAATAGTAACACCTCATAAATAATAGTAACACCTCATAAATAATAGTAACATCCCATAAATAATAGTAACACCTCATAAATAATAGTAACACCTCATAAATAATAGTAACACCCCATAAATAATAGTAACACCCCATAAAAAAAAGTAACATCCCATAAATAATAGTAACACCTCATAAATAATGGTAACACCCCATAAATAATAGTAACACCCCATAAATAATAGTAACACCCATAAATAATAGTAACATCCCATAAATAATAGTAACACCTCATAAATAATAGTAACACCCCATAAATAATAGTAACACCCCATAAATAATAGTAACACCCCATAAATAATAGTAACACCTCATAAATAATAGTAACACCTCATAAATAATAGTAACACCCCATAAATAATAGTAACACCCCATAAATAATAGTAACATCCCATAAATAATAGTAACACCTCATAAATAATGGTAACACCCCATAAATAATAGTAACACCTCATAAATAATGGTAACACCCCATAAATAATAGTAACACCCCATAAATAATAGTAACACCCATAAATAATAGTAACACCCCATAAATAATAGTAACACCTCATAAATAATGGTAACACCCCATAAATAATAGTAACACCCCATAAATAATAGTAACACCCATAAATAATAGTAACATCCCATAAATAATATTAACACCCCATAAATAATAGTAACACCCATAAATAATAGTAACATCCCATAAATAATAGTAACACCTCATAAATAATAGTAACACCCCATAAATAATAGTAACACCCCATAAATAATAGTGACATCCCATAAATAATAGTGACACCTCATAAATAATAGTAACACCCCATAATAATAGTAACACCTCATAAATAATAGTGACACCCCATAATAATAGTAACACCCCATAAATAATAGTAACACCTCATAATAATAGTAACACCCCATAAATAATAGTAACACCCCATAATAATAGTAACACCTCATAAATAATAGTAACACCCCATAAATAATAGTAACACCCCATAAATAATAGTAACACCTCATAAATAATAGTGACACCCCATAAATAATAGTAACACCCCATAATAATAGTAACACCTGATAAATAATAGTGACACCCCATAAATAATAGTAACACCCCATAATAATAGTAACACCTCATAAATAATAGTAACACCTCATAAATAATAGTAACATCCCATAAATAATAGTAACACCCCATAAATAATAGTAACATCCCATAAATAATAGTAACACCCCATAATAATAGTAACATCCCATAATAATAGTAACATCTCATAAATAATAGTAACACCTCATAATAATAGTAACACCCCATAAATAATAGTAATACCTCATAAATAATAGTAACATCCCATAAATAATAGTAACATCCCATAAATAATAGTAACACCCCATAAATAATAGTAACACCCCATAATAATAGTAACACCCCATAAATAATAGTAACACCCCATAATAATAGTAACACCCCATAAATAATAGTAACATCCCATAAATAATAGTAACACCTCATAAATAATAGTAACACCTCATAAATAATAGTAACATCCCATAAATAATAGTAACATCCCATAAATAATAGTGACATCCCATAAATAATAGTAACACCTCATAAATAATAGTAACACCCCATAAATAATAGTAACATCCCATAATAATAGTAACATCCCATAATAATAGTAACACCCCATAAATAATAGTAACACCCCATAATAATAGTAACATCCCATAAATAATAGTAACACCTCATAAATAATAGTAACACCCCATAAATAATAGTAACATCCCATAAATAATAGTAACATCTCATAAATAATAGTAACATCCCATAAATAACAGTAACATCCCATAAATAATAGTAACATCCCATAAATAATAGTAACATCCCATAAATAATAGTAACATCTCATAAATAATAGTAATACCCCATAATAATAGTAACACCCCATAAATAATAGTAACAACCCATAAATAATAGTAACACCCCATAATAATAGTAACACCCCATAAATAATAGTAACACCCCATAAATAATAGTAACACCCCATAATAATAGTAACACCTCATAAAAAATAGTAACACCCCATAAATAATAGTAACACCTCATAAATAATAGTAACACCTCATAAATAATAGTAACACCTCATAAAAAATAGTAACACCCCATAAATAATAGTAACACCTCATAAATAATAGTAACACCTCATAAATAATAGTAACATCCCATAAATAATAGTAACATCCCATAAATAATAGTGACATCCCATAAATAATAGTAACACCTCATAAATAATAGTAACATCCCATAATAATAGTAACATCCCATAATAATAGTAACATCCCATAATAATAGTAACACCCCATAAATAATAGTAACACCCCATAATAATAGTAACATCCCATAAATAATAGTAACACCTCATAAATAATAGTAACACCCCATAAATAATAGTAACATCCCATAAATAATAGTAACATCTCATAAATAATAGTAACATCCCATAAATAATAGTAACATCCCATAAATAATAGTAACATCCCATAAATAATAGTAACACCCCATAAATAATAGTAACACCTCATAATAATAGTAACATCCCATAAATAATAGTAACATCTCATAAATAATAGTAATACCCCATAATAATAGTAACACCCCATAAATAATAGTAACACCCCATAAATAATAGTAACAACCCATAAATAATAGTAACACCCCATAATAATAGTAACACCCCATAAATAATAGTAACACCTCATAAAAAATAGTAACACCCCATAAATAATAGTAACATCCCATAAATAATAGTAACACCTCATAAATAATAGTGACATCCCATAAATAATAGTGACACCTCATAAATAATAGTAACATCCCATAAATAATAGTAACACCCCATAAATAATAGTAACACCTCATAAATAATAGTAATACCCCATAATAATAGTAACACCCCATAAATAATAGTAACACCCCATAAATAATAGTAACAACCCATAAATAATAGTAACACCCCATAATAATAGTAACACCCCATAAATAATAGTAACACCTCATAAAAAATAGTAACACCCCATAAATAATAGTAACATCCCATAAATAATAGTAACACCTCATAAATAATAGTGACATCCCATAAATAATAGTGACACCTCATAAATAATAGTAACATCCCATAAATAATAGTAACACCCCATAAATAATAGTAACACCTCATAAATAATAGTAACACCCCATAAATAATAGTAACACCCCATAAATAATAGTAACACCCCATAATAATAGTAACACCCCATAAATAATAGTAACACCCCATAATAATAGTAACATCCCATAAATAATAGTAACACCCCATAAATAATAGTAACATCCCATAAATAATAGTAACATCTCATAAATAATAGTAACATCCCATAAATAACAGTAACATCCCATAAATAATAGTAACATCCCATAAATAATAGTAACATCTCATAAATAATAGTAATACCCCATAATAATAGTAACACCCCATAAATAATAGTAACAACCCATAAATAATAGTAACACCCCATAATAATAGTAACACCCCATAAATAATAGTAACACCCCATAAATAATAGTAACACCCCATAATAATAGTAACACCTCATAAAAAATAGTAACACCCCATAAATAATAGTAACACCTCATAAATAATAGTAACACCTCATAAATAATAGTAACACCTCATAAAAAATAGTAACACCCCATAAATAATAGTAACACCTCATAAATAATAGTAACACCTCATAAATAATAGTAACATCCCATAAATAATAGTAACATCCCATAAATAATAGTGACATCCCATAAATAATAGTAACACCTCATAAATAATAGTAACACCCCATAAATAATAGTAACATCCCATAATAATAGTAACATCCCATAATAATAGTAACACCCCATAAATAATAGTAACACCCCATAATAATAGTAACATCCCATAAATAATAGTAACACCTCATAAATAATAGTAACACCCCATAAATAATAGTAACACCCCATAAATAATAGTAACATCCCATAAATAATAGTAACATCTCATAAATAATAGTAACATCCCATAAATAATAGTAACATCCCATAAATAATAGTAACATCCCATAAATAATAGTAACATCTCATAAATAATAGTAATACCCCATAATAATAGTAACACCCCATAAATAATAGTAACACCCCATAAATAATAGTAACAACCCATAAATAATAGTAACACCCCATAATAATAGTAACACCCCATAAATAATAGTAACACCTCATAAAAAATAGTAACACCCCATAAATAATAGTAACATCCCATAAATAATAGTAACACCTCATAAATAATAGTGACATCCCATAAATAATAGTGACACCTCATAAATAATAGTAACATCCTATAAATAATAGTAACACCCCATAAATAATAGTAACACCTCATAAATAATAGTAACACCCCATAAATAATAGTAACACCCCATAAATAATAGTAACACCCCATAATAATAGTAACACCCCATAAATAATAGTAACACCCCATAAATAATAGTAACACCCCATAATAATAGCAACACCCCATAAATAATAGTAACATCCCATAAATAATAGTAACATCCCATAATAATAGCAACACCCCATAAATAATAGTAACACCCCATAAATAATAGTAACATCCCATAAATAATAGTAACATCACATAATAATAGCAACACCCCATAAATAATAGTAACACCCCATAATAATAGTAACACCCCATAAATAATAGTAACATCCCATAAATAATAGTAACACCCCATAAATAATAGTAACATCCCATAAATAATAGTAACACCCCATAATAATAGTAACATCCCATAAATAATAGTAACACCCCATAAATAATAGTAACATCCCATAAATAATAGTAACATCCCATAAATAATAGTAACACCTCATAAATAATAGTAACACCCCATAAATAATAGTAACACCCCATAAATAATAGTAACACCCCATAATAATAGTAACATCCCATAAATAATAGTAACACCTCATAAATAATAGTAACACCCCATAATAATAGTGACACCCCATAAATAATAGTAACATCCCATAAATAATAGTAACACCTCATAAATAATAGTAACACCCCATAAATAATAGTAACACCCCATAATAATAGTAACACCCCATAAATAATAGTAACATCCCATAAATAATAGTAACACCCCATAATAATAGTAACACCCCATAAATAATAGTAACACCCCATAAATAATCGCAACACCCCATAATAATAGTAACACCCCATAAATAATAGTAACACCCCATAATAATAGTAACACCCCATAAATAATAGTAACACCCCATAATAATAGTAACACCCCATAAATAATAGTAACATCCCATAAATAATAGTAACATCCCATAAATAATAGTAACACCTCATAAATAATAGTAACACCCCATAAATAATAGTAACACCCCATAAATAATAGTAACACCTCATAAATAATAGTAACACCCCATAATAATAGTAACACCCCATAAATAATAGTAACACCCCATAATAATAGTAACATCCCATAATAATAGTAACACCCCATAAATAATAGTAACACCCCATAAATAATAGTAACACCCCATAAATAATAGTGACATCCCATAAATAATAGTAACACCCCATAAATAATAGTAACACCCATAAATAATAGTAACACCTCATAAATAATAGTAACACCCCATAAATAATAGTAACACCCCATAATAATAGTAACACCCCATAAATAATAGTAACATCCCATAAATAATAGTAACACCCCATAATAATAGTAACACCCCATAAATAATAGTAACACCCCATAAATAATCGCAACACCCCATAATAATAGTAACACCCCATAAATAATAGTAACACCCCATAATAATAGTAACACCCCATAAATAATAGTAACACCCCATAATAATAGTAACACCCCATAAATAATAGTAACATCCCATAAATAATAGTAACACCCCATAAATAATAGTAACACCCCATAAATAATAGTAACATCCCATAAATAATAGTAACACCCCATAAATAATAGTAACACCCCATAATAATAGTAACACCCCATAAATAATAGTAACACCCCATAAATAATAGTAACACCCCATAAATAATAGTGACATCCCATAAATAATAGTAACACCCCATAAATAATAGTAACACCCATAAATAATAGTAACACCTCATAAATAATAGTAACATCCCATAAATAATAGTAACATCCCATAAATAATAGTAACTCCTCATAAATAATAGTAACACCCCATAAATAATAGTAACACCCCATAATAATAGTAACACCTCATAAATAATAGTAACACCCCATAAATAATAGTAACACCCCATAAATAATAGTAACACCTCATAAATAATAGTAACACCCCATAAATAATAGTAACATCCCATAATAATAGTAACATCCCATAAATAATAGTAACACCCCATAAATAATAGTAACATCCCATAATAATAGTAACATCCCATAAATAATAGTAACACCTCATAAATAATAGTAACACCTCATAAATAATAGTAACATCCCATAAATAATAGTAACATCCCATAAATAATAGTAACTCCTCATAAATAATAGTAACACCTCATAAATAATAGTAACACCCCATAAATAAAAGTAACACCCCATAAATAATAGTAACACCCCATAAATAATAGTAACACCTCATAAATAATGGTAACACCCCATAAATAATAGTAACACCCCATAAATAATAGTGACATCCCATAAATAATAGTGACACCTCATAAATAATAGTAACACCCCATAAATAATAGTAACACCCCATAATAATAGTAACACCTCATAAATAATAGTGACACCCCATAAATAATAGTAACACCCCATAATAATAGTAACACCCCATAAATAATAGTAACATCCCATAAATAATAGTAACATCCCATAAATAATAGTAACACCTCATAAATAATAGTGACACCCCATAAATAATAGTAACATCCCATAAATAATAGTAACATCCCATAAATAATAGTAACACCCCATAAATAATAGTAACATACCATAAATAATAGTAACATCCCATAAATAATAGTAACACCCCATAAATAATAGTAACACCCCATAAATAATAGTAACATCCCATAAATAATAGTAACACCCCATAAATAATAGTAACACCCCATAAATAATAGTAACATCCCATAAATAATAGTAACACCCCATAAATAATAGTAACACCCCATAAATAATAGTAACACCCATAAATAATAGTAACGCCCCATAAATAATAGTAACACCTCATAAATAATAGTAACATCCCATAAATAATAGTAACATCCCATAAATAATAGTAACACCCCATAAATAATAGTAACACCCCATAATAATAGTAACATCCCATAAATAATAGTAACACCCCATAAATAATAGTAACACCCCATAAATAATAGTAACATCCCATAAATAATAGTAACACCCCATAAATAATAGTAACACCCCATAATAATAGTAACACCCCATAAATAATAGTAACACCCCATAAATAATAGTAACACCCCATAAATAATAGTGACATCCCATAAATAATAGTAACACCCCATAAATAATAGTAACACCCATAAATAATAGTAACACCTCATAAATAATAGTAACATCCCATAAATAATAGTAACATCCCATAAATAATAGTAACTCCTCATAAATAATAGTAACACCCCATAAATAATAGTAACACCCCATAATAATAGTAACACCTCATAAATAATAGTAACACCCCATAAATAATAGTAACACCCCATAAATAATAGTAAGATCCCATAAATAATAGTAACACCCCATAAATAATAGTAACATCCCATAATAATAGTAACATCCCATAAATAATAGTAACACCTCATAAATAATAGTAACACCTCATAAATAATAGTAACACCCCATAAATAATAGTAACACCCCATAAATAATAGTAACATCCCATAAATAATAGTAACACCTCATAAATAATGGTAACACCCCATAAATAATAGTAACACCCCATAAATAATAGTGACATCCCATAAATAATAGTGACACCTCATAAATAATAGTAACACCCCATAAATAATAGTAACACCCCATAATAATAGTAACACCTCATAAATAATAGTGACACCCCATAATAATAGTAACATCCCATAAATAATAGTAACACCTCATAAATAATAGTAACACCTCATAATAATAGTAACACCCCATAAATAATAGTAACACCCCATAATAATAGTAACACCTCATAAATAATAGTGACACCCCATAAATAATAGTAACACCCCATAATAATAGTAACACCTCATAAATAATAGTAACATCCCATAAATAATAGTAACATCCCATAAATAATAGTAACATCTTATACATAATAGTAACACCTCATAATAATAGTAACACCCCATAAATAATAGTAACACCTCATAATAATAGTAACACCCCATAAATAATAGTAACATCCCATAAATAATAGTAACATCCCATAAATAATAGTAACACCTCATAAATAATAGTAACATCCCATAAATAATAGTAACATCCCATAAATAATAGTAACACCTCATAAATAATAGTAACATCCCATAAATAATAGTAACACCCCATAAATAATAGTAACACCTCATAAATAATAGTAACATCCCATAAATAATAGTAACATCCCATAAATAATAGTAACATCCCATAAATAATAGTAACACCTCATAAATAATAGTAACATCCCATAAATAATAGTAACATCCCATAAATAATAGTAACACCCCATAAATAATAGTAACATCCCATAAATAATAGTAACATCCCATAAATAATAGTAACACCTCATAAATAATAGTAACATCCCATAAATAATAGTAACACCTCATAAATAATAGTAACATCCCATAAATAATAGTAACATCCCATAAATAATAGTAACACCTCATAAATAATAGTAACATCCCATAAATAATAGTAACACCTCATAAATAATAGTAACATCCCATAAATAATAGTAACGCCCCATAAATAATAGTAACACCCCATAAATAATAGTAACATCCCATAAATAATAGTAACATCCCATAAATAATAGTAACACCCCATAAATAATAGTAACACCCCATAATAATAGTAACACCTCATAAATAATAGTAACATCCCATAAATAATAGTAACACCCCATAAATAATAGTAACACCCCATAAATAATAGTAACATCCCATAAATAATAGTGACACCCCATAAATAATAGTAACATCCCATAAATAATAGTAACACCTCATAAATAATAGTAACATCCCATAAATAATAGTAACACCCATAAATAATAGTAACACCCCATAAATAATAGTAACATCCCATAAATAATAGTAACATCCCATAAATACTAGTAACACCCATAAATGATAGTAACACCCCATAAATGATAGTAACACCTCATAAATAATAGTGACACCCCATAAATACTAGTAACACCCCATAAATACTAGTAACACCCCATAAATAATAGTAACACCCCATAAATAATAGTAACATCCCATAAATAATAGTAACATCCCATAATAATAGTAACACCTCATAAATAATAGTAACATCCCATAATAATAGTAACACCCCATAATAATAGTAACATCCCATAAATAATAGTAACATCCCATAAATACTAGTAACACCCCATAAATAATAGTGACACCCCATAAATGATAGTAACATCCCATAATAATAGTAACACCCCATAAATAATAGTAACATCCCATAAATAATAGTAACATCCCATAAATAATAGTAACACCCCATAAATAATAGTAACATCCCATAAATAATAGTAACATCCCATAAATACTAGTAACACCCCATAAATAATAGTGACATCCCATAAATAATAGTAACATCCCATAAATACTAGTAACACCCCATAAATAATAGTGACACCCCATAAATAATAGTAACATCCCATAAATAATAGTAACACCCCATAAATAATAGTAACACCTCATAAATAATAGTAACACCCCATAATAATAGTAACACCTCATAAATAATAGTCACATCCCATAAATAATAGTAACACCCCATAAATAATAGTAACACCCCATAAATAATAGTAACACCTCATAAATAACAGTAACATCCCATAATAATAGTAACATCCCATAAATAATAGTAACATCCCATAAATAATAGTAACACCCATAAATAATAGTAACACCCCATAAATAATAGTAACACCCCATAAATAATAGTGACACCCCATAAATAATAGTAACACCTCATAAATAATAGTAACACCCCATAAATAATAGTAACACCTCATAAATAATAGTAACACCCCATAATAATAGTGACACCCCATAAATGATAGTAACATCCCATAATAATAGTAACACCCCATAAATAATAGTAACATCCCATAAATAATAGTAACACCTCATAAATAATAGTAACACCCCATAAATAATAGTAACACCTCATAAATAATAGTAACACCCCATAATAATAGTGACACCCCATAAATGATAGTAACATCCCATAATAATAGTAACACCCCATAAATAATAGTAACACCTCATAAATAATAGTAACACCTCATAAATAATAGTGACACCCCATAATAATAGTAACACCCCATAAATAATAGTAACACCCCATAAATAATAGTAACACCCCATAAATAATAGTAACATCCCATAAATAATAGTAACATCCCATAAATAATAGTAACATCCCATAAATAATAGTAACACCTCATAAATAATAGTAACACCTCATAAATAATAGTAACACCCCATAAATAATAGTAACACCTCATAAATAATAGTAACACCTCATAAATAATAGTAACATCCCATAAATAATAGTAACACCTCATAAATAATAGTAACACCTCATAAATAATAGTAACACCCCATAAATAATAGTAACACCCCATAAAAAAAAGTAACATCCCATAAATAATAGTAACACCTCATAAATAATGGTAACACCCCATAAATAATAGTAACACCCCATAAATAATAGTAACACCCATAAATAATAGTAACATCCCATAAATAATAGTAACACCTCATAAATAATAGTAACACCCCATAAATAATAGTAACACCCCATAAATAATAGTAACACCCCATAAATAATAGTAACACCTCATAAATAATAGTAACACCTCATAAATAATAGTAACACCCCATAAATAATAGTAACACCCCATAAATAATAGTAACATCCCATAAATAATAGTAACACCTCATAAATAATGGTAACACCCCATAAATAATAGTAACACCTCATAAATAATGGTAACACCCCATAAATAATAGTAACACCCCATAAATAATAGTAACACCCATAAATAATAGTAACACCCCATAAATAATAGTAACACCCCATAAATAATAGTAACACCCATAAATAATAGTAACATCCCATAAATAATATTAACACCCCATAAATAATAGTAACACCCATAAATAATAGTAACATCCCATAAATAATAGTAACACCTCATAAATAATAGTAACACCTCATAAATAATAGTAACACCCCATAAATAATAGTAACACCCCATAAATAATAGTGACATCCCATAAATAATAGTGACACCTCATAAATAATAGTAACACCCCATAATAATAGTAACACCTCATAAATAATAGTGACACCCCATAATAATAGTAACACCCCATAAATAATAGTAACACCTCATAATAATAGTAACACCCCATAAATAATAGTAACACCCCATAATAATAGTAACACCTCATAAATAATAGTAACACCCCATAAATAATAGTAACACCCCATAAATAATAGTAACACCTCATAAATAATAGTGACACCCCATAAATAATAGTAACACCCCATAATAATAGTAACACCTGATAAATAATAGTGACACCACATAAATAATAGTAACACCCCATAATAATAGTAACACCTCATAAATAATAGTAACACCTCATAAATAATAGTAACATCCCATAAATAATAGTAACACCCCATAAATAATAGTAACATCCCATAAATAATAGTAACACCCCATAATAATAGTAACATCCCATAATAATAGTAACATCTCATAAATAATAGTAACACCTCATAATAATAGTAACACCCCATAAATAATAGTAATACCTCATAAATAATAGTAACATCCCATAAATAATAGTAACATCCCATAAATAATAGTAACACCCCATAAATAATAGTAACACCCCATAATAATAGTAACACCCCATAAATAATAGTAACACCCCATAATAATAGTAACACCCCATAAATAATAGTAACATCCCATAAATAATAGTAACACCTCATAAATAATAGTAACACCTCATAAATAATAGTAACATCCCATAAATAATAGTAACATCCCATAAATAATAGTGACATCCCATAAATAATAGTAACACCTCATAAATAATAGTAACACCCCATAAATAATAGTAACATCCCATAATAATAGTAACATCCCATAATAATAGTAACACCCCATAAATAATAGTAACACCCCATAATAATAGTAACATCCCATAAATAATAGTAACACCTCATAAATAATAGTAACACCCCATAAATAATAGTAACATCCCATAAATAATAGTAACATCTCATAAATAATAGTAACATCCCATAAATAACAGTAACATCCCATAAATAATAGTAACATCCCATAAATAATAGTAACATCCCATAAATAATAGTAACATCTCATAAATAATAGTAATACCCCATAATAATAGTAACACCCCATAAATAATAGTAACAACCCATAAATAATAGTAACACCCCATAATAATAGTAACACCCCATAAATAATAGTAACACCCCATAAATAATAGTAACACCCCATAATAATAGTAACACCTCATAAAAAATAGTAACACCCCATAAATAATAGTAACACCTCATAAATAATAGTAACACCTCATAAATAATAGTAACACCTCATAAAAAATAGTAACACCCCATAAATAATAGTAACACCTCATAAATAATAGTAACACCTCATAAATAATAGTAACATCCCATAAATAATAGTAACATCCCATAAATAATAGTGACATCCCATAAATAATAGTAACACCTCATAAATAATAGTAACACCCCATAAATAATAGTAACATCCCATAATAATAGTAACATCCCATAATAATAGTAACACCCCATAAATAATAGTAACACCCCATAATAATAGTAACATCCCATAAATAATAGTAACACCTCATAAATAATAGTAACACCCCATAAATAATAGTAACATCCCATAAATAATAGTAACATCTCATAAATAATAGTAACATCCCATAAATAATAGTAACATCCCATAAATAATAGTAACATCCCATAAATAATAGTAACATCCCATAAATAATAGTAACACCCCATAAATAATAGTAACACCTCATAATAATAGTAACATCCCATAAATAATAGTAACATCTCATAAATAATAGTAATACCCCATAATAATAGTAACACCCCATAAATAATAGTAACACCCCATAAATAATAGTAACAACCCATAAATAATAGTAACACCCCATAATAATAGTAACACCCCATAAATAATAGTAACACCTCATAAAAAATAGTAACACCCCATAAATAATAGTAACATCCCATAAATAATAGTAACACCTCATAAATAATAGTGACATCCCATAAATAATAGTGACACCTCATAAATAATAGTAACATCCCATAAATAATAGTAACACCCCATAAATAATAGTAACACCTCATAAATAATAGTAACACCCCATAAATAATAGTAACACCCCATAAATAATAGTAACACCCCATAATAATAGTAACACCCCATAAATAATAGTAACACCCCATAAATAATAGTAACACCCCATAATAATAGCAACACCCCATAAATAATAGTAACATCCCATAAATAATAGTAACATCCCATAATAATAGCAACACCCCATAAATAATAGTAACACCTCATAAATAATAGTAACACCCCATAAATAATAGTAACACCTCATAAATAATAGTAACACCCCATAATAATAGTAACACCTCATAAATAATAGTAACACCCCATAAATAATAGTAACACCTCATAAATAATAGTAACACCCCATAATAATAGTAACACCTCATAAATAATAGTAACGCCCCATAAATAATAGTAACACCTCATAAATAATAGTAACATCCCATAAATAATAGTAACATCCCATAAATAATAGTAACACCCCATAAATAATAGTAACACCCCATAATAATAGTAACACCCCATAAATAATAGTAACACCCCATAATAATAGTAACACCCCATAAATAATAGTAACATCCCATAAATAATAGTAACACCTCATAAATAATAGTAACACCTCATAAATAATAGTAACATCCCATAAATAATAGTAACATCCCATAAATAATAGTGACATCCCATAAATAATAGTAACACCTCATAAATAATAGTAACACCCCATAAATAATAGTAACACCCCATAATAATAGTAACACCCCATAAATAATAGTAACACCCCATAAATAATAGTAACATCCCATAAATAATAGTGACATCCCATAAATAATAGTAACACCTCATAAATAATAGTAACACCCCATAAATAATAGTAACACCCCATAATAATAGTAACACCCCATAAATAATAGTAACATCCCATAAATAATAGTAACATCCCATAATAATAGCAACACCCCATAAATAATAGTAACACCCCATAAATAATAGTAACATCCCATAAATAATAGTAACATCACATAATAATAGCAACACCCCATAAATAATAGTAACACCCCATAATAATAGTAACACCCCATAAATAATAGTAACATCCCATAAATAATAGTAACACCCCATAAATAATAGTAACATCCCATAAATAATAGTAACACCCCATAATAATAGTAACATCCCATAAATAATAGTAACACCCCATAAATAATAGTAACATCCCATAAATAATAGTAACATCCCATAAATAATAGTAACACCTCATAAATAATAGTAACATCCCATAATAATAGTAACATCCCATAAATAATAGTAACACCTCATAAATAATAGTAACACCCCATAAATAATAGTAACACCCCATAATAATAGTAACACCCCATAAATAATAGTAACATCCCATAAATAATAGTAACACCCCATAATAATAGTAACACCCCATAAATAATAGTAACACCCCATAAATAATCGCAACACCCCATAATAATAGTAACACCCCATAAATAATAGTAACACCCCATAATAATAGTAACACCCCATAAATAATAGTAACACCCCATAATAATAGTAACACCCCATAAATAATAGTAACATCCCATAAATAATAGTAACATCCCATAAATAATAGTAACACCTCATAAATAATAGTAACATCCCATAAATAATAGTAACATCCCATAAATAATAGTAACACCTCATAAATAATAGTAACATCCCATAAATAATAGTAACACCCCATAAATAATAGTAACACCTCATAAATAATAGTAACATCCCATAAATAATAGTAACATCCCATAAATAATAGTAACATCCCATAAATAATAGTAACACCTCATAAATAATAGTAACATCCCATAAATAATAGTAACATCCCATAAATAATAGTAACACCCCATAAATAATAGTAACATCCCATAAATAATAGTAACATCCCATAAATAATAGTAACACCTCATAAATAATAGTAACATCCCATAAATAATAGTAACACCTCATAAATAATAGTAACATCCCATAAATAATAGTAACATCCCATAAATAATAGTAACACCTCATAAATAATAGTAACATCCCATAAATAATAGTAACACCTCATAAATAATAGTAACATCCCATAAATAATAGTAACGCCCCATAAATAATAGTAACACCCCATAAATAATAGTAACATCCCATAAATAATAGTAACATCCCATAAATAATAGTAACACCCCATAAATAATAGTAACACCCCATAAATAATAGTAACATCCCATAAATAATAGTGACACCCCATAAATAATAGTAACATCCCATAAATAATAGTAACACCTCATAAATAATAGTAACATCCCATAAATAATAGTGACACCCCATAAATAATAGTAACATCCCATAAATAATAGTAACACCTCATAAATAATAGTAACATCCCATAAATAATAGTAACACCCATAAATAATAGTAACACCCCATAAATAATAGTAACATCCCATAAATAATAGTAACATCCCATAAATACTAGTAACACCCATAAATGATAGTAACACCCCATAAATGATAGTAACACCTCATAAATAATAGTGACACCCCATAAATACTAGTAACACCCCATAAATACTAGTAACACCCCATAAATAATAGTAACACCCCATAAATAATAGTAACATCCCATAAATAATAGTAACATCCCATAATAATAGTAACACCTCATAAATAATAGTAACATCCCATAATAATAGTAACACCCCATAATAATAGTAACATCCCATAAATAATAGTAACATCCCATAAATACTAGTAACACCCCATAAATAATAGTGACACCCCATAAATGATAGTAACATCCCATAATAATAGTAACACCCCATAAATAATAGTAACATCCCATAAATAATAGTAACACCCCATAAATAATAGTAACATCCCATAAATAATAGTAACATCCCATAAATACTAGTAACACCCCATAAATAATAGTGACATCCCATAAATAATAGTAACATCCCATAAATACTAGTAACACCCCATAAATAATAGTGACACCCCATAAATAATAGTAACATCCCATAAATAATAGTAACACCCCATAAATAATAGTAACACCCCATAAATAATAGTAACACCCCATAATAATAGTAACACCCCATAAATAATAGTAACACCCCATAAATAATAGTAACACCTCATAAATAACAGTAACATCCCATAATAATAGTAACATCCCATAAATAATAGTAACATCCCATAAATAATAGTAACACCTCATAAATAATAGTAACACCCCATAAATAATAGTAACACCTCATAATAATAGTAACACCCCATAAATAATAGTAACACCTCATAAATAATAGTAACACCTCATAAATAATAGTAACATCCCATAAATAATAGTAACACCTCATAAATAATAGTAACACCTCATAAATAATAGTAACACCTCATAAATAATAGTAACATCCCATAAATAATAGTAACACCTCATAAATAATAGTAACACCTCATAAATAATAGTAACACCCCATAAATAATAGTAACACCCCATAAAAAAAAGTAACATCCCATAAATAATAGTAACACCTCATAAATAATGGTAACACCCCATAAATAATAGTAACACCCCATAAATAATAGTAACACCCATAAATAATAGTAACATCCCATAAATAATAGTAACACCTCATAAATAATAGTAACACCTCATAAATAATGGTAACACCCCATAAATAATAGTAACACCTCATAAATAATGGTAACACCCCATAAATAATAGTAACACCCCATAAATAATAGTAACACCCATAAATAATAGTAACACCCCATAAATAATAGTAACACCTCATAAATAATGGTAACACCCCATAAATAATAGTAACACCCCATAAATAATAGTAACACCCATAAATAATAGTAACATCCCATAAATAATATTAACACCCCATAAATAATAGTAACACCCATAAATAATAGTAACATCCCATAAATAATAGTAACACCTCATAAATAATAGTAACATCCCATAAATAATAGTAACACCTCATAAATAATAGTAACATCCCATAAATAATAGTAACATCCCATAAATAATAGTAACACCTCATAAATAATAGTAACATCCCATAAATAATAGTAACACCTCATAAATAATAGTAACATCCCATAAATAATAGTAACGCCCCATAAATAATAGTAACACCCCATAAATAATAGTAACATCCCATAAATAATAGTAACATCCCATAAATAATAGTAACACCCCATAAATAATAGTAACACCCCATAATAATAGTAACACCTCATAAATAATAGTAACATCCCATAAATAATAGTAACACCCCATAAATAATAGTAACACCCCATAAATAATAGTAACATCCCATAAATAATAGTGACACCCCATAAATAATAGTAACATCCCATAAATAATAGTAACACCTCATAAATAATAGTAACATCCCATAAATAATAGTAACACCCATAAATAATAGTAACACCCCATAAATAATAGTAACATCCCATAAATACTAGTAACACCCATAAATGATAGTAACACCCCATAAATGATAGTAACACCTCATAAATAATAGTGACACCCCATAAATACTAGTAACACCCCATAAATACTAGTAACACCCCATAAATAATAGTAACACCCCATAAATAATAGTAACATCCCATAAATAATAGTAACATCCCATAATAATAGTAACACCTCATAAATAATAGTAACATCCCATAATAATAGTAACACCCCATAATAATAGTAACATCCCATAAATAATAGTAACATCCCATAAATACTAGTAACACCCCATAAATAATAGTGACACCCCATAAATGATAGTAACATCCCATAATAATAGTAACACCCCATAAATAATAGTAACATCCCATAAATAATAGTAACACCCCATAAATAATAGTAACATCCCATAAATAATAGTAACATCCCATAAATACTAGTAACACCCCATAAATAATAGTGACATCCCATAAATAATAGTAACATCCCATAAATACTAGTAACACCCCATAAATAATAGTGACACCCCATAAATAATAGTAACATCCCATAAATAATAGTAACACCCCATAAATAATAGTAACACCTCATAAATAACAGTAACATCCCATAATAATAGTAACATCCCATAAATAATAGTAACATCCCATAAATAATAGTAACACCTCATAAATAATAGTAACATCCCATAAATAATAGTAACACCCCATAAATAATAGTAACACCCCATAAATAATAGTAACACCTCATAATAATAGTTACATCCCATAAATAATAGTAACACCTCATAAATAATAGTAACACCTCATAAATAATAGTTACATCCCATAAATAATAGTAACACCTCATAAATAATAGTGACACCCCATAAATAATAGTAACACCCCATAAATAATAGTAACACCTCATAATAATAGTAACACCCCATAAATAATAGTAACACCTCATAATAATAGTAACACCCCATAAATAATAGTAACACCCCATAAATAATAGTAACACCTCATAATAATAGTAACACCCCATAAATAATAGTAACACCTCATAAATAATAGTAACACCTCATAAATAATAGTAACATCCCATAAATAATAGTAACACCTCATAAATAATAGTAACACCTCATAAATAATAGTAACACCTCATAAATAATAGTAACACCCCATAAATAATAGTAACACCTCATAATAATAGTAACACCCCATAAATAATAGTAACACCTCATAAATAATAGTAACACCTCATAATAATAGTAACACCCCATAAATAATAGTAACACCTCATAAATAATAGTAACACCTCATAAATAATAGTAACATCCCATAAATAATAGTAACACCTCATAAATAATAGTAACACCTCATAAATAATAGTAACACCCCATAAATAATAGTAACACCCCATAAAAAAAAGTAACATCCCATAAATAATAGTAACACCTCATAAATAATGGTAACACCCCATAAATAATAGTAACACCCCATAAATAATAGTAACACCCATAAATAATAGTAACATCCCATAAATAATAGTAACACCTCATAAATAATAGTAACACCTCATAAATAATGGTAACACCCCATAAATAATAGTAACACCTCATAAATAATGGTAACACCCCATAAATAATAGTAACACCCCATAAATAATAGTAACACCCATAAATAATAGTAACACCCCATAAATAATAGTAACACCTCATAAATAATGGTAACACCCCATAAATAATAGTAACACCCCATAAATAATAGTAACATCCCATAAATAATAGTAACACCTCATAAATAATAGTAACACCTCATAAATAATAGTAACACCCCATAAATAATAGTAACACCCCATAAATAATAGTGACATCCCATAAATAATAGTGACACCTCATAAATAATAGTAACACCCCATAATAATAGTAACACCTCATAAATAATAGTGACACCCCATAATAATAGTAACACCCCATAAATAATAGTAACACCCCATAATAATAGTAACACCTCATAAATAATAGTAACACCCCATAAATAATAGTAACACCCCATAAATAATAGTGACACCTCATAAATAATAGTGACACCCCATAAATAATAGTAACACCCCATAATAATAGTAACACCTGATAAATAATAGTGACACCCCATAAATAATAGTAACACCCCATAATAATAGTAACACCTCATAAATAATAGTAACACCTCATAAATAATAGTAACATCCCATAAATAATAGTAACACCCCATAAATAATAGTAACATCCCATAAATAATAGTAACACCCCATAATAATAGTAACATCCCATAATAATAGTAACATCTCATAAATAATAGTAACACCTCATAATAATAGTAACACCCCATAAATAATAGTAATACCTCATAAATAATAGTAACATCCCATAAATAATAGTAACACCCCATAAATAATAGTAACACCCCATAATAATAGTAACACCCCATAAATAATAGTAACACCCCATAATAATAGTAACACCCCATAAATAATAGTAACATCCCATAAATAATAGTAACACCTCATAAATAATAGTAACACCTCATAAATAATAGTAACATCCCATAAATAATAGTAACATCCCATAAATAATAGTGACATCCCATAAATAATAGTAACACCTCATAAATAATAGTAACACCCCATAAATAATAGTAACATCCCATAATAATAGTAACATCCCATAATAATAGTAACACCCCATAAATAATAGTAACACCCCATAATAATAGTAACATCCCATAAATAATAGTAACACCCCATAAATAATAGTAACATCCCATAAATAATAGTAACATCTCATAAATAATAGTAACATCCCATAAATAACAGTAACATCCCATAAATAATAGTAACATCCCATAAATAATAGTAACATCCCATAAATAATAGTAACATCTCATAAATAATAGTAATACCCCATAATAATAGTAACACCCCATAAATAATAGTAACAACCCATAAATAATAGTAACACCCCATAATAATAGTAACACCCCATAAATAATAGTAACACCCCATAAATAATAGTAACACCCCATAATAATAGTAACACCTCATAAAAAATAGTAACACCCCATAAATAATAGTAACACCTCATAAATAATAGTAACACCTCATAAATAATAGTAACACCTCATAAAAAATAGTAACACCCCATAAATAATAGTAACACCTCATAAATAATAGTAACACCTCATAAATAATAGTAACATCCCATAAATAATAGTAACATCCCATAAATAATAGTGACATCCCATAAATAATAGTAACACCTCATAAATAATAGTAACACCCCATAAATAATAGTAACATCCCATAATAATAGTAACATCCCATAATAATAGTAACACCCCATAAATAATAGTAACACCCCATAATAATAGTAACATCCCATAAATAATAGTAACACCTCATAAATAATAGTAACACCCCATAAATAATAGTAACACCCCATAAATAATAGTAACATCTCATAAATAATAGTAACATCCCATAAATAATAGTAACATCCCATAAATAATAGTAACATCCCATAAATAATAGTAACATCTCATAAATAATAGTAATACCCCATAATAATAGTAACACCCCATAAATAATAGTAACACCCCATAAATAATAGTAACAACCCATAAATAATAGTAACACCCCATAATAATAGTAACACCCCATAAATAATAGTAACACCTCATAAAAAATAGTAACACCCCATAAATAATAGTAACATCCCATAAATAATAGTAACACCTCATAAATAATAGTGACATCCCATAAATAATAGTGACACCTCATAAATAATAGTAACATCCCATAAATAATAGTAACACCCCATAAATAATAGTAACACCTCATAAATAATAGTAACACCCCATAAATAATAGTAACACCCCATAAATAATAGTAACACCCCATAATAATAGTAACACCCCATAAATAATAGTAACACCCCATAAATAATAGTAACACCCCATAATAATAGCAACACCCCATAAATAATAGTAACATCCCATAAATAATAGTAACATCCCATAATAATAGCAACACCCCATAAATAATAGTAACACCCCATAAATAATAGTAACATCCCATAAATAATAGTAACATCACATAATAATAGCAACACCCCATAAATAATAGTAACACCCCATAATAATAGTAACACCCCATAAATAATAGTAACATCCCATAAATAATAGTAACACCCCATAAATAATAGTAACATCCCATAAATAATAGTAACACCCCATAATAATAGTAACATCCCATAAATAATAGTAACACCCCATAAATAATAGTAACATCCCATAAATAATAGTAACATCCCATAAATAATAGTAACACCTCATAAATAATAGTAACACCCCATAAATAATAGTAACACCCCATAAATAATAGTAACACCCCATAATAATAGTAACATCCCATAAATAATAGTAACACCTCATAAATAATAGTAACACCCCATAATAATAGTGACACCCCATAAATAATAGTAACATCCCATAAATAATAGTAACACCTCATAAATAATAGTAACACCCCATAAATAATAGTAACACCCCATAATAATAGTAACACCCCATAAATAATAGTAACATCCCATAAATAATAGTAACACCCCATAATAATAGTAACACCCCATAAATAATAGTAACACCCCATAAATAATCGCAACACCCCATAATAATAGTAACACCCCATAAATAATAGTAACACCCCATAATAATAGTAACACCCCATAAATAATAGTAACACCCCATAATAATAGTAACACCCCATAAATAATAGTAACATCCCATAAATAATAGTAACATCCCATAAATAATAGTAACACCTCATAAATAATAGTAACACCCCATAAATAATAGTAACACCCCATAAATAATAGTAACACCTCATAAATAATAGTAACACCCCATAATAATAGTAACACCCCATAAATAATAGTAACACCCCATAATAATAGTAACATCCCATAAATAATAGTAACACCTCATAAATAATAGTAACACCCCATAATAATAGTAACACCCCATAAATAATAGTAACACCCCATAATAATAGTAACATCCCATAAATAATAGTAACACCCCATAAATAATAGTAACACCCCATAAATAATAGTAACACCTCATAAATAATAGTAACACCCCATAAATAATAGTAACACCTCATAAATAATAGTAACACCCCATAAAAAATAGTAACACCTCATAAATAATAGTAACACCCCATAAATAATAGTAACATCCCATAAATAATAGTAACACCTCATAAATAATAGTGACATCCCATAAATAATAGTGACACCTCATAAATAATAGTAACATCCCATAAATAATAGTAACACCCCATAAATAATAGTAACACCTCATAAATAATAGTAACACCCCATAAATAATAGTAACATCCCATATATAATAGTAACATCCCATAATAATAGTAACACCCCATAAATAATAGTAACACCCCATAAATAATAGTAACACCCCATAATAATAGCAACACCCCATAAATAATAGTAACATCCCATAAATAATAGTAACACCCCATAAATAATCGCAACACCCCATAATAATAGTAACACCCCATAAATAATAGTAACACCCCATAATAATAGTAACACCCCATAAATAATAGTAACACCCCATAATAATAGTAACACCCCATAAATAATAGTAACATCCCATAAATAATATTAACATCCCATAAATAATAGTAACACCTCATAAATAATAGTAACATCCCATAAATAATAGTAACACCCCATAAATAATAGTAACACCTCATAAATAATAGTAACACCCCATAAATAATACTAACATCCCATAAATAATAGTAACATCCCATAAATAATAGTAACACCCCATAAATAATAGTAACACCCCATAATAATAGTAACACCCCATAAATAATAGTAACACCCCATAAATAATAGTAACACCTCATAATAATAGTAACACCACATAAATAATAGTAACATCCCATAAATAATAGTAACACCTCATAAATAATAGTGACACCCCATAAATAATAGTAACATCCCATAATAATAGTAACACCCCATAAATAATAGTAACACCCCATAAATAATAGTAACACCCCATAAATAATAGTGACATCCCATAAATAATAGTAACACCCCATAAATAATAGTAACACCCATAAATAATAGTAACACCTCATAAATAATAGTAACACCCCATAAATAATAGTAACACCCCATAAATAATAGTAACACCTCATAAATAATAGTAACATCCCATAAATAATAGTAACATCCCATAAATAATAGTAACACCCCATAAATAATAGTAACACCTCATAAATAATAGTAACATCCCATAAATAATAGTAACATCCCATAAATAATAGTAACACCCCATAAATAATAGTAACACCCCATAATAATAGTAACATCCCATAAATAATAGTAACACCCCATAAATAATAGTAACACCCCATAAATAATAGTAACATCCCATAAATAATAGTAACACCCCATAAATAATAGTAACACCCCATAATAATAGTAACACCCCATAAATAATAGTAACACCCCATAAATAATAGTAACACCCCATAAATAATAGTGACATCCCATAAATAATAGTAACACCCCATAAATAATAGTAACACCCATAAATAATAGTAACACCTCATAAATAATAGTAACACCCCATAAATAATAGTAACACCTCATAAATAATAGTAACACCCCATAAATAATAGTAACATCCCATAAATAATAGTAACATCCCATAAATAATAGTAACTCCTCATAAATAATAGTAACACCCCATAAATAATAGTAACACCCCATAATAATAGTAACACCTCATAAATAATAGTAACACCCCATAAATAATAGTAACACCCCATAAATAATAGTAAGATCCCATAAATAATAGTAACACCCCATAAATAATAGTAACATCCCATAATAATAGTAACATCCCATAAATAATAGTAACACCTCATAAATAATAGTAACACCTCATAAATAATAGTAACACCCCATAAATAATAGTAACACCCCATAAATAATAGTAACATCCCATAAATAATAGTAACACCTCATAAATAATGGTAACACCCCATAAATAATAGTAACACCCCATAAATAATAGTGACATCCCATAAATAATAGTGACACCTCATAAATAATAGTAACACCCCATAAATAATAGTAACACCCCATAATAATAGTAACACCTCATAAATAATAGTGACACCCCATAAATAATAGTAACACCCCATAATAATAGTAACACCCCATAAATATTAGTAACATCCCATAAATAATAGTAACATCCCATAAATAATAGTAACACCTCATAAATAATAGTGACACCCCATAAATAATAGTAACATCCCATAAATAATAGTAACATCCCATAAATAATAGTAACACCCCATAAATAATAGTAACACCCCATAAATAATAGTAACACCCCATAAATAATAGTAACATCCCATAAATAATAGTAACACCCCATAAATAATAGTAACACCCCATAAATAATAGTAACATCCCATAAATAATAGTAACACCCCATAAATAATAGTAACACCCCATAAATAATAGTAACACCCATAAATAATAGTAACGCCCCATAAATAATAGTAACACCTCATAAATAATAGTAACATCCCATAAATAATAGTAACATCCCATAAATAATAGTAACACCCCATAAATAATAGTAACACCCCATAATAATAGTAACATCCCATAAATAATAGTAACACCCCATAAATAATAGTAACACCCCATAAATAATAGTAACATCCCATAAATAATAGTAACACCCCATAAATAATAGTAACACCCCATAATAATAGTAACACCCCATAAATAATAGTAACACCCCATAAATAATAGTAACACCCCATAAATAATAGTGACATCCCATAAATAATAGTAACACCCCATAAATAATAGTAACACCCATAAATAATAGTAACACCTCATAAATAATAGTAACATCCCATAAATAATAGTAACATCCCATAAATAATAGTAACTCCTCATAAATAATAGTAACACCCCATAAATAATAGTAACACCCATAAATAATAGTAACACCCCATAATAATAGTAACACCCCATAATAATAGTAACACCTCATAAATAATAGTAACACCCCATAAATAATAGTAACACCCCATAAATAATAGTAAGATCCCATAAATAATAGTAACACCCCATAAATAATAGTAACATCCCATAATAATAGTAACATCCCATAAATAATAGTAACACCTCATAAATAATAGTAACACCTCATAAATAATAGTAACACCCCATAAATAATAGTAACACCCCATAAATAATAGTAACATCCCATAAATAATAGTAACACCTCATAAATAATGGTAACACCCCATAAATAATAGTAACACCCCATAAATAATAGTGACATCCCATAAATAATAGTGACACCTCATAAATAATAGTAACACCCCATAAATAATAGTAACACCCCATAATAATAGTAACACCTCATAAATAATAGTGACACCCCATAATAATAGTAACATCCCATAAATAATAGTAACACCTCATAAATAATAGTAACACCTCATAATAATAGTAACACCCCATAAATAATAGTAACACCCCATAATAATAGTAACACCTCATAAATAATAGTGACACCCCATAAATAATAGTAACACCCCATAATAATAGTAACACCTCATAAATAATAGTAACATCCCATAAATAATAGTAACATCCCATAAATAATAGTAACATCTTATACATAATAGTAACACCTCATAATAATAGTAACACCCCATAAATAATAGTAACACCCCATAATAATAGTAACACCTCATAAATAATAGTGACACCCCATAAATAATAGTAACACCCCATAATAATAGTAACACCTCATAAATAATAGTAACACCTCATAAATAATAGTAACATCCCATAAATAATAGTAACACCCCATAAATAATAGTAACATCCCATAAATAATAGTAACACCCCATAATAATAGTAACATCCCATAATAATAGTAACATCTCATAAATAATAGTAACACCTCATAATAATAGTAACACCCCATAATAATAGTAACACCTCATAAATAATAGTAACACCCCATAAATAATAGTAACACCCCATAATAATAGTAACACCTCATAAATAATAGTAACACCCCATAAATAATAGTAACACCCCATAATAATAGTAACATCCCATAATAATAGTAACACCCCATAAATAATAGAAACACCTCATAATAATAGTAACATCCCATAATAATAGTAACATCCCATAAATAATAGTAACACCCCATAAATAATAGTAACATCCCATAAATAATAGTAACACCTCATAATAATAGTAACATCCCATAAATAATAGTAACATCCCATAAATAATAGTAACATCCCATAAATAATAGTAACACCCCATAAATAATAGTAACATCCCATAAATAATAGTAACATCCCATAAATAATAGTAACACCTCATAATAATAGTAACACCCCATAAATAATAGTAACACCCCATAAATAATAGTAACATCCCATAATAATAGTAACATCCCATAAATAATAGTAACACCCCATAAATAATAGTAACATCCCATAAATAATAGTAACATCCCATAAATAATAGTAACACCTCATAATAATAGTAACACCCCATAAATAATAGTAACATCCCATAATAATAGTAACATCCCATAAATAATAGTAACACCCCATAAATAATAGTAACATCCCATAATAATAGTAACATCCCATAAATAATAGTAACACCCCATAAATAATAGTAACATCCCATAAATAATAGTAACACCCCATAAATAATAGTAACATCCCATAAATAATAGTAACACCCCATAAATAATAGTAACACCCATAAATAATAGTAACGCCCCATAAATAATAGTAACACCTCATAAATAATAGTAACATCCCATAAATAATAGTAACATCCCATAAATAATAGTAACACCTCATAAATAATAGTAACACCCCATAATAATAGTAACATCCCATAAATAATAGTAACACCCCATAAATAATAGTAACACCTCATAAATAATAGTAACACCCCATAAATAATAGTAACACCCCATAAATAATAGTAACACCCCATAAATAATAGTAACATCCCATAAATAATAGTAACACCCCATAAATAATAGTAACACCCCATAATAATAGTAACACCCCATAAATAATAGTAACACCCCATAAATAATAGTAACACCCCATAAATAATAGTGACATCCCATAAATAATAGTAACACCCCATAAATAATAGTGACATCCCATAAATAATAGTGACACCTCATAAATAATAGTAACACCCCATAAATAATAGTAACACCCCATAATAATAGTAACACCTCATAAATAATAGTGACACCCCATAATAATAGTAACATCCCATAAATAATAGTAACACCTCATAAATAATAGTAACACCTCATAATAATAGTAACACCCCATAAATAATAGTAACACCCCATAATAATAGTAACACCTCATAAATAATAGTGACACCCCATAAATAATAGTAACACCCCATAATAATAGTAACACCCCATAAATAATAGTAACACCCCATAAATAATAGTAACATCCCATAAATAATAGTAACATCCCATAAATAATAGTAACATCCCATAAATAATAGTAACATCTTATACATAATAGTAACACCTCATAATAATAGTAACACCCCATAAATAATAGTAACACCCCATAATAATAGTAACACCTCATAAATAATAGTGACACCCCATAAATAATAGTAACACCCCATAATAATAGTAACACCTCATAAATAATAGTAACACCTCATAAATAATAGTAACATCCCATAAATAATAGTAACACCCCATAAATAATAGTAACATCCCATAAATAATAGTAACACCCCATAATAATAGTAACATCCCATAATAATAGTAACATCTCATAAATAATAGTAACACCTCATAATAATAGTAACACCCCATAATAATAGTAACACCTCATAAATAATAGTAACACCCCATAAATAATAGTAACACCCCATAATAATAGTAACACCTCATAAATAATAGTAACACCCCATAAATAATAGTAACACCCCATAATAATAGTAACATCCCATAATAATAGTAACACCCCATAAATAATAGAAACACCTCATAATAATAGTAACATCCCATAATAATAGTAACATCCCATAAATAATAGTAACACCCCATAAATAATAGTAACATCCCATAAATAATAGTAACACCTCATAATAATAGTAACATCCCATAAATAATAGTAACATCCCATAAATAATAGTAACATCCCATAAATAATAGTAACACCCCATAAATAATAGTAACATCCCATAAATAATAGTAACATCCCATAAATAATAGTAACACCTCATAATAATAGTAACACCCCATAAATAATAGTAACACCCCATAAATAATAGTAACATCCCATAATAATAGTAACATCCCATAAATAATAGTAACACCCCATAAATAATAGTAACATCCCATAAATAATAGTAACATCCCATAAATAATAGTAACACCTCATAATAATAGTAACATCCCATAAATAATAGTAACATCCCATAAATAATAGTAACACCCCATAAATAATAGTAACATCCCATAAATAATAGTAACACCCCATAAATAATAGTAACATCCCATAAATAATAGTAACACCCCATAAATAATAGTAACACCCATAAATAATAGTAACGCCCCATAAATAATAGTAACACCTCATAAATAATAGTAACATCCCATAAATAATAGTAACATCCCATAAATAATAGTAACACCCCATAAATAATAGTAACACCCCATAATAATAGTAACATCCCATAAATAATAGTAACACCCCATAAATAATAGTAACACCTCATAAATAATAGTAACACCCCATAAATAATAGTAACACCCCATAAATAATAGTAACACCCCATAAATAATAGTAACATCCCATAAATAATAGTAACACCCCATAAATAATAGTAACACCCCATAATAATAGTAACACCCCATAAATAATAGTAACACCCCATAAATAATAGTAACACCCCATAAATAATAGTGACATCCCATAAATAATAGTAACACCCCATAAATAATAGTGACATCCCATAAATAATAGTAACTCCTCATAAATAATAGTAACACCCCATAAATAATAGTAACACCCCATAATAATAGTAACACCTCATAAATAATAGTAACACCCCATAAATAATAGTAACACCCCATAAATAATAGTAAGATCCCATAAATAATAGTAACACCCCATAAATAATAGTAACATCCCATAAATAATAGTAACATCCCATAAATAATAGTAACTCCTCATAAATAATAGTAACACCCCATAAATAATAGTAACACCCCATAATAATAGTAACACCTCATAAATAATAGTAACACCCCATAAATAATAGTAACACCCCATAAATAATAGTAAGATCCCATAAATAATAGTAACACCCCATAAATAATAGTAACATCCCATAATAATAGTAACATCCCATAAATAATAGTAACACCTCATAAATAATAGTAACACCTCATAAATAATAGTAACACCCCATAAATAATAGTAACACCCCATAAATAATAGTAACATCCCATAAATAATAGTAACACCTCATAAATAATGGTAACACCCCATAAATAATAGTAACACCCCATAATAATAGTAACACCTCATAAATAATAGTAACACCCCATAATAATAGTAACACCCCATAAATAATAGTAACACCTCATAAATAATAGTGACATCCCATAAATAATAGTGACACCTCATAAATAATAGTAACATCCCATAAATAATAGTAACACCCCATAAATAATAGTAACACCTCATAAATAATAGTAACACCCCATAAATAATAGTAACATCCCATATATAATAGTAACATCCCATAATAATAGTAACACCCCATAAATAATAGTAACACCCCATAAATAATAGTAACACCCCATAATAATAGCAACACCCCATAAATAATAGTAACATCCCATAAATAATAGTAACACCCCATAAATAATCGCAACACCCCATAATAATAGTAACACCCCATAAATAATAGTAACACCCCATAATAATAGTAACACCCCATAAATAATAGTAACACCCCATAATAATAGTAACACCCCATAAATAATAGTAACATCCCATAAATAATATTAACATCCCATAAATAATAGTAACACCTCATAAATAATAGTAACATCCCATAAATAATAGTAACACCCCATAAATAATAGTAACACCTCATAAATAATAGTAACACCCCATAAATAATACTAACATCCCATAAATAATAGTAACATCCCATAAATAATAGTAACACCCCATAAATAATAGTAACACCCCATAATAATAGTAACACCCCATAAATAATAGTAACACCCCATAAATAATAGTAACACCTCATAATAATAGTAACACCACATAAATAATAGTAACATCCCATAAATAATAGTAACACCTCATAAATAATAGTGACACCCCATAAATAATAGTAACATCCCATAATAATAGTAACACCCCATAAATAATAGTAACACCCCATAAATAATAGTAACACCCCATAAATAATAGTGACATCCCATAAATAATAGTAACACCCCATAAATAATAGTAACACCCATAAATAATAGTAACACCTCATAAATAATAGTAACACCCCATAAATAATAGTAACACCCCATAAATAATAGTAACACCTCATAAATAATAGTAACATCCCATAAATAATAGTAACATCCCATAAATAATAGTAACACCCCATAAATAATAGTAACACCTCATAAATAATAGTAACATCCCATAAATAATAGTAACATCCCATAAATAATAGTAACACCCCATAAATAATAGTAACACCCCATAATAATAGTAACATCCCATAAATAATAGTAACACCCCATAAATAATAGTAACACCCCATAAATAATAGTAACATCCCATAAATAATAGTAACACCCCATAAATAATAGTAACACCCCATAATAATAGTAACACCCCATAAATAATAGTAACACCCCATAAATAATAGTAACACCCCATAAATAATAGTGACATCCCATAAATAATAGTAACACCCCATAAATAATAGTAACACCCATAAATAATAGTAACACCTCATAAATAATAGTAACACCCCATAAATAATAGTAACACCTCATAAATAATAGTAACACCCCATAAATAATAGTAACATCCCATAAATAATAGTAACATCCCATAAATAATAGTAACTCCTCATAAATAATAGTAACACCCCATAAATAATAGTAACACCCCATAATAATAGTAACACCTCATAAATAATAGTAACACCCCATAAATAATAGTAACACCCCATAAATAATAGTAAGATCCCATAAATAATAGTAACACCCCATAAATAATAGTAACATCCCATAATAATAGTAACATCCCATAAATAATAGTAACACCTCATAAATAATAGTAACACCTCATAAATAATAGTAACACCCCATAAATAATAGTAACACCCCATAAATAATAGTAACATCCCATAAATAATAGTAACACCTCATAAATAATGGTAACACCCCATAAATAATAGTAACACCCCATAAATAATAGTGACATCCCATAAATAATAGTGACACCTCATAAATAATAGTAACACCCCATAAATAATAGTAACACCCCATAATAATAGTAACACCTCATAAATAATAGTGACACCCCATAAATAATAGTAACACCCCATAATAATAGTAACACCCCATAAATATTAGTAACATCCCATAAATAATAGTAACATCCCATAAATAATAGTAACACCTCATAAATAATAGTGACACCCCATAAATAATAGTAACATCCCATAAATAATAGTAACATCCCATAAATAATAGTAACACCCCATAAATAATAGTAACACCCCATAAATAATAGTAACACCCCATAAATAATAGTAACATCCCATAAATAATAGTAACACCCCATAAATAATAGTAACACCCCATAAATAATAGTAACATCCCATAAATAATAGTAACACCCCATAAATAATAGTAACACCCCATAAATAATAGTAACACCCATAAATAATAGTAACGCCCCATAAATAATAGTAACACCTCATAAATAATAGTAACATCCCATAAATAATAGTAACATCCCATAAATAATAGTAACACCCCATAAATAATAGTAACACCCCATAATAATAGTAACATCCCATAAATAATAGTAACACCCCATAAATAATAGTAACACCCCATAAATAATAGTAACATCCCATAAATAATAGTAACACCCCATAAATAATAGTAACACCCCATAATAATAGTAACACCCCATAAATAATAGTAACACCCCATAAATAATAGTAACACCCCATAAATAATAGTGACATCCCATAAATAATAGTAACACCCCATAAATAATAGTAACACCCATAAATAATAGTAACACCTCATAAATAATAGTAACATCCCATAAATAATAGTAACATCCCATAAATAATAGTAACTCCTCATAAATAATAGTAACACCCCATAAATAATAGTAACACCCATAAATAATAGTAACACCCCATAATAATAGTAACACCCCATAATAATAGTAACACCTCATAAATAATAGTAACACCCCATAAATAATAGTAACACCCCATAAATAATAGTAAGATCCCATAAATAATAGTAACACCCCATAAATAATAGTAACATCCCATAATAATAGTAACATCCCATAAATAATAGTAACACCTCATAAATAATAGTAACACCTCATAAATAATAGTAACACCCCATAAATAATAGTAACACCCCATAAATAATAGTAACATCCCATAAATAATAGTAACACCTCATAAATAATGGTAACACCCCATAAATAATAGTAACACCCCATAAATAATAGTGACATCCCATAAATAATAGTGACACCTCATAAATAATAGTAACACCCCATAAATAATAGTAACACCCCATAATAATAGTAACACCTCATAAATAATAGTGACACCCCATAATAATAGTAACATCCCATAAATAATAGTAACACCTCATAAATAATAGTAACACCTCATAATAATAGTAACACCCCATAAATAATAGTAACACCCCATAATAATAGTAACACCTCATAAATAATAGTGACACCCCATAAATAATAGTAACACCCCATAATAATAGTAACACCTCATAAATAATAGTAACATCCCATAAATAATAGTAACATCCCATAAATAATAGTAACATCTTATACATAATAGTAACACCTCATAATAATAGTAACACCCCATAAATAATAGTAACACCCCATAATAATAGTAACACCTCATAAATAATAGTGACACCCCATAAATAATAGTAACACCCCATAATAATAGTAACACCTCATAAATAATAGTAACACCTCATAAATAATAGTAACATCCCATAAATAATAGTAACACCCCATAAATAATAGTAACATCCCATAAATAATAGTAACACCCCATAATAATAGTAACATCCCATAATAATAGTAACATCTCATAAATAATAGTAACACCTCATAATAATAGTAACACCCCATAATAATAGTAACACCTCATAAATAATAGTAACACCCCATAAATAATAGTAACACCCCATAATAATAGTAACACCTCATAAATAATAGTAACACCCCATAAATAATAGTAACACCCCATAATAATAGTAACATCCCATAATAATAGTAACACCCCATAAATAATAGAAACACCTCATAATAATAGTAACATCCCATAATAATAGTAACATCCCATAAATAATAGTAACACCCCATAAATAATAGTAACATCCCATAAATAATAGTAACACCTCATAATAATAGTAACATCCCATAAATAATAGTAACATCCCATAAATAATAGTAACATCCCATAAATAATAGTAACACCCCATAAATAATAGTAACATCCCATAAATAATAGTAACATCCCATAAATAATAGTAACACCTCATAATAATAGTAACACCCCATAAATAATAGTAACACCCCATAAATAATAGTAACATCCCATAATAATAGTAACATCCCATAAATAATAGTAACACCCCATAAATAATAGTAACATCCCATAAATAATAGTAACATCCCATAAATAATAGTAACACCTCATAATAATAGTAACACCCCATAAATAATAGTAACATCCCATAATAATAGTAACATCCCATAAATAATAGTAACACCCCATAAATAATAGTAACATCCCATAATAATAGTAACATCCCATAAATAATAGTAACACCCCATAAATAATAGTAACATCCCATAAATAATAGTAACACCCCATAAATAATAGTAACATCCCATAAATAATAGTAACACCCCATAAATAATAGTAACACCCATAAATAATAGTAACGCCCCATAAATAATAGTAACACCTCATAAATAATAGTAACATCCCATAAATAATAGTAACATCCCATAAATAATAGTAACACCTCATAAATAATAGTAACACCCCATAATAATAGTAACATCCCATAAATAATAGTAACACCCCATAAATAATAGTAACACCTCATAAATAATAGTAACACCCCATAAATAATAGTAACACCCCATAAATAATAGTAACACCCCATAAATAATAGTAACATCCCATAAATAATAGTAACACCCCATAAATAATAGTAACACCCCATAATAATAGTAACACCCCATAAATAATAGTAACACCCCATAAATAATAGTAACACCCCATAAATAATAGTGACATCCCATAAATAATAGTAACACCCCATAAATAATAGTGACATCCCATAAATAATAGTGACACCTCATAAATAATAGTAACACCCCATAAATAATAGTAACACCCCATAATAATAGTAACACCTCATAAATAATAGTGACACCCCATAATAATAGTAACATCCCATAAATAATAGTAACACCTCATAAATAATAGTAACACCTCATAATAATAGTAACACCCCATAAATAATAGTAACACCCCATAATAATAGTAACACCTCATAAATAATAGTGACACCCCATAAATAATAGTAACACCCCATAATAATAGTAACACCCCATAAATAATAGTAACACCCCATAAATAATAGTAACATCCCATAAATAATAGTAACATCCCATAAATAATAGTAACATCCCATAAATAATAGTAACATCTTATACATAATAGTAACACCTCATAATAATAGTAACACCCCATAAATAATAGTAACACCCCATAATAATAGTAACACCTCATAAATAATAGTGACACCCCATAAATAATAGTAACACCCCATAATAATAGTAACACCTCATAAATAATAGTAACACCTCATAAATAATAGTAACATCCCATAAATAATAGTAACACCCCATAAATAATAGTAACATCCCATAAATAATAGTAACACCCCATAATAATAGTAACATCCCATAATAATAGTAACATCTCATAAATAATAGTAACACCTCATAATAATAGTAACACCCCATAATAATAGTAACACCTCATAAATAATAGTAACACCCCATAAATAATAGTAACACCCCATAATAATAGTAACACCTCATAAATAATAGTAACACCCCATAAATAATAGTAACACCCCATAATAATAGTAACATCCCATAATAATAGTAACACCCCATAAATAATAGAAACACCTCATAATAATAGTAACATCCCATAATAATAGTAACATCCCATAAATAATAGTAACACCCCATAAATAATAGTAACATCCCATAAATAATAGTAACACCTCATAATAATAGTAACATCCCATAAATAATAGTAACATCCCATAAATAATAGTAACATCCCATAAATAATAGTAACACCCCATAAATAATAGTAACATCCCATAAATAATAGTAACATCCCATAAATAATAGTAACACCTCATAATAATAGTAACACCCCATAAATAATAGTAACACCCCATAAATAATAGTAACATCCCATAATAATAGTAACATCCCATAAATAATAGTAACACCCCATAAATAATAGTAACATCCCATAAATAATAGTAACATCCCATAAATAATAGTAACACCTCATAATAATAGTAACATCCCATAAATAATAGTAACATCCCATAAATAATAGTAACACCCCATAAATAATAGTAACATCCCATAAATAATAGTAACACCCCATAAATAATAGTAACATCCCATAAATAATAGTAACACCCCATAAATAATAGTAACACCCATAAATAATAGTAACGCCCCATAAATAATAGTAACACCTCATAAATAATAGTAACATCCCATAAATAATAGTAACATCCCATAAATAATAGTAACACCCCATAAATAATAGTAACACCCCATAATAATAGTAACATCCCATAAATAATAGTAACACCCCATAAATAATAGTAACACCTCATAAATAATAGTAACACCCCATAAATAATAGTAACACCCCATAAATAATAGTAACACCCCATAAATAATAGTAACATCCCATAAATAATAGTAACACCCCATAAATAATAGTAACACCCCATAATAATAGTAACACCCCATAAATAATAGTAACACCCCATAAATAATAGTAACACCCCATAAATAATAGTGACATCCCATAAATAATAGTAACACCCCATAAATAATAGTGACATCCCATAAATAATAGTAACTCCTCATAAATAATAGTAACACCCCATAAATAATAGTAACACCCCATAATAATAGTAACACCTCATAAATAATAGTAACACCCCATAAATAATAGTAACACCCCATAAATAATAGTAAGATCCCATAAATAATAGTAACACCCCATAAATAATAGTAACATCCCATAAATAATAGTAACATCCCATAAATAATAGTAACTCCTCATAAATAATAGTAACACCCCATAAATAATAGTAACACCCCATAATAATAGTAACACCTCATAAATAATAGTAACACCCCATAAATAATAGTAACACCCCATAAATAATAGTAAGATCCCATAAATAATAGTAACACCCCATAAATAATAGTAACATCCCATAATAATAGTAACATCCCATAAATAATAGTAACACCTCATAAATAATAGTAACACCTCATAAATAATAGTAACACCCCATAAATAATAGTAACACCCCATAAATAATAGTAACATCCCATAAATAATAGTAACACCTCATAAATAATGGTAACACCCCATAAATAATAGTAACACCCCATAATAATAGTAACACCTCATAAATAATAGTAACACCCCATAATAATAGTAACACCCCATAAATAATAGTAACACCTCATAAATAATAGTGACATCCCATAAATAATAGTGACACCTCATAAATAATAGTAACACCCCATAAATAATAGTAACACCCCATAATAATAGTAACACCTCATAAATAATAGTGACACCCCATAATAATAGTAACATCCCATAAATAATAGTAACACCTCATAAATAATAGTAACACCTCATAATAATAGTAACACCCCATAAATAATAGTAACACCCCATAATAATAGTAACACCTCATAAATAATAGTGACACCCCATAAATAATAGTAACACCCCATAATAATAGTAACACCTCATAAATAATAGTAACATCCCATAAATAATAGTAACATCCCATAAATAATAGTAACATCTTATACATAATAGTAACACCTCATAATAATAGTAACACCCCATAAATAATAGTAACACCCCATAATAATAGTAACACCTCATAAATAATAGTGACACCCCATAAATAATAGTAACACCCCATAATAATAGTAACACCTCATAAATAATAGTAACACCTCATAAATAATAGTAACATCCCATAAATAATAGTAACACCCCATAAATAATAGTAACATCCCATAAATAATAGTAACACCCCATAATAATAGTAACATCCCATAATAATAGTAACATCTCATAAATAATAGTAACACCTCATAATAATAGTAACACCCCATAATAATAGTAACACCTCATAAATAATAGTAACACCCCATAAATAATAGTAACACCCCATAATAATAGTAACACCTCATAAATAATAGTAACACCCCATAAATAATAGTAACACCCCATAAATAATAGTAAGATCCCATAAATAATAGTAACTCCTCATAAATAATAGTAACACCCCATAAATAATAGTAACACCCCATAATAATAGTAACACCTCATAAATAATAGTAACACCCCATAAATAATAGTAACACCCCATAAATAATAGTAAGATCCCATAAATAATAGTAACACCCCATAAATAATAGTAACATCCCATAATAATAGTAACATCCCATAAATAATAGTAACACCTCATAAATAATAGTAACACCTCATAAATAATAGTAACACCCCATAAATAATAGTAACACCCCATAAATAATAGTAACACCCCATAAATAATAGTAACACCTCATAAATAATAGTAACACCTCATAAATAATAGTAACACCCCATAAATAATAGTAACACCCCATAAATAATAGTAACATCCCATAAATAATAGTAACACCTCATAAATAATGGTAACACCCCATAAATAATAGTAACACCCCATAAATAATAGTGACATCCCATAAATAATAGTGACACCTCATAAATAATAGTAACACCCCATAAATAATAGTAACACCCCATAATAATAGTAACACCTCATAAATAATAGTGACACCCCATAATAATAGTAACATCCCATAAATAATAGTAACACCTCATAAATAATAGTAACACCTCATAATAATAGTAACACCCCATAAATAATAGTAACACCCCATAATAATAGTGACACCCCATAATAATAGTAACACCCCATAAATAATAGTAACACCCCATAAATAATAGTAACACCCCATAAATAATAGTGACATCCCATAAATAATAGTAACACCCCATAAATAATAGTAACACCCCATAAATAATAGTAACACCCCATAATAATAGTAACACCTCATAAATAATAGTGACACCCCATAAATAATAGTAACACCCCATAATAATAGTAACACCTCATAAATAATAGTAACATCCCATAAATAATAGTAACATCCCATAAATAATAGTAACATCTTATACATAATAGTAACACCTCATAATAATAGTAACACCCCATAAATAATAGTAACACCCCATAATAATAGTAACACCTCATAAATAATAGTGACACCCCATAAATAATAGTAACACCCCATAATAATAGTAACACCTCATAAATAATAGTAACACCTCATAAATAATAGTAACATCCCATAAATAATAGTAACACCCCATAAATAATAGTAACATCCCATAAATAATAGTAACACCCCATAATAATAGTAACATCCCATAATAATAGTAACATCTCATAAATAATAGTAACACCTCATAATAATAGTAACACCCCATAATAATAGTAACACCTCATAAATAATAGTAACACCCCATAAATAATAGTAACACCCCATAATAATAGTAACACCTCATAAATAATAGTAACACCCCATAAATAATAGTAACACCCCATAAATAATAGTAACACCTCATAAATAATAGTAACATCCCATAAATAATAGTAACACCTCATAAATAATAGTAACACCTCATAAATAATAGTAACACCCCATAAATAATAGTAACACCCATAAATAATAGTAACATCCCATAAATAATAGTGACATCCCATAAATAATATTAACATCCCATAAATAATAGTAACATCCCATAAATAATAGTAACACCTCATAAATAATAGTAACACCTCATAAATAATAGTAACACCCCATAAATAATAGTAACACCCATAAATAATAGTAACACCCCATAAATAATAGTAACACCCCATAAATAATAGTAACATCCCATAAATAATAGTAACACCACATAAATAATAGTAACACCCATAAATAATAGTAACACCTCATAATAATATTAACATCCCATAAATAATAGTAACATCCCATAAATAATAGTAACACCTCATAAATAATAGTAACACCTCATAAATAATAGTAACACCCCATAAATAATAGTAACACCCATAAATAATAGTAACATCCCATAAATAATAGTAACATCCCATAAATAATAGTAACACCTCATAAATAATAGTAACACCTCATAAATAATAGTAACACCCCATAAATAATAGTAACACCCATAAATAATAGTAACATCCCATAAATAATAGTAACACCCCATAATAATAGTAACATCCCATAAATAATAGTAACACCCCATAAATAATAGTAACACCCATAAATAATAGTAACACCCCATAATAATAGTAACATCCCATAAATAATAGTAACACCCCATAAATAATAGTAACATCCCATAAATAATAGTAACATCCCATAAATAATAGTGACATCCCATAAATAATAGTAACATCCCATAAATAATAGTGACACCTCATAAATAATAGTAACACCCCATAATAATAGTAACATCCCATAAATAATAGTAACACCTCATAAATAATAGTGACACCTCATAAATAATAGTAACACCCCATAAATAATAGTAACACCCCATAATAATAGTAACACCCCATAAATAATAGTAACATCCCATAAATAATAGTAACACCCCATAAATAATAGTAACATCCCATAAATAATAGTAACACCCCATAATAATAGTAACATCCCATAAATAATAGTAACATCCCATAAATACTAGTAACACCCCATAAATAATAGTAACACCTCATAAATAATAGTAACACCCCATAAATAATAGTAACATCCCATAAATAATAGTAACATCCCATAAATAATAGTAACACCTCATAAATAATAGTAACATCCCATAAATAATAGTAACATCCCATAAATAATAGTAACACCTCATAAATAATAGTAACATCCCATAAATAATAGTAACACCCCATAAATAATAGTAACACCTCATAAATAATAGTAACATCCCATAAATAATAGTAACATCCCATAAATAATAGTAACATCCCATAAATAATAGTAACACCTCATAAATAATAGTAACATCCCATAAATAATAGTAACATCCCATAAATAATAGTAACACCCCATAAATAATAGTAACATCCCATAAATAATAGTAACATCCCATAAATAATAGTAACACCTCATAAATAATAGTAACATCCCATAAATAATAGTAACACCTAATAAATAATAGTAACATCCCATAAATAATAGTAACATCCCATAAATAATAGTAACACCTCATAAATAATAGTAACATCCCATAAATAATAGTAACACCTCATAAATAATAGTAACATCCCATAAATAATAGTAACGCCCCATAAATAATAGTAACACCCCATAAATAATAGTAACACCCCATAAATAATAGTAACACCTCATAAATAATAGTGACATCCCATAAATAATAGTGACACCTCATAAATAATAGTAACACCCCATAAATAATAGTAACACCCCATAATAATAGTAACACCTCATAAATAATAGTGACACCCCATAAATAATAGTAACACCCCATAATAATAGTAACACCTCATAAATAATAGTAACATCCCATAAATAATAGTAACACCTCATAAATAATAGTAACACCTCATAATAATAGTAACACCCCATAAATAATAGTAACACCCCATAATAATAGTAACACCTCATAAATAATAGTGACACCCCATAAATAATAGTAACACCCCATAATAATAGTAACACCTCATAAATAATAGTAACATCCCATAAATAATAGTAACATCCCATAAATAATAGTAACATCTTATACATAATAGTAACACCTCATAATAATAGTAACACCCCATAAATAATAGTAACACCCCATAATAATAGTAACACCTCATAAATAATAGTGACACCCCATAAATAATAGTAACACCCCATAATAATAGTAACACCTCATAAATAATAGTAACACCTCATAAATAATAGTAACATCCCATAAATAATAGTAACACCCCATAAATAATAGTAACATCCCATAAATAATAGTAACACCCCATAATAATAGTAACATCCCATAATAATAGTAACATCTCATAAATAATAGTAACACCTCATAATAATAGTAACACCCCATAATAATAGTAACACCTCATAAATAATAGTAACACCCCATAAATAATAGTAACACCCCATAATAATAGTAACACCTCATAAATAATAGTAACACCCCATAAATAATAGTAACACCCCATAAATAATAGTAAGATCCCATAAATAATAGTAACTCCTCATAAATAATAGTAACACCCCATAAATAATAGTAACACCCCATAATAATAGTAACACCTCATAAATAATAGTAACACCCCATAAATAATAGTAACACCCCATAAATAATAGTAAGATCCCATAAATAATAGTAACACCCCATAAATAATAGTAACATCCCATAATAATAGTAACATCCCATAAATAATAGTAACACCTCATAAATAATAGTAACACCTCATAAATAATAGTAACACCCCATAAATAATAGTAACACCCCATAAATAATAGTAACATCCCATAAATAATAGTAACACCTCATAAATAATGGTAACACCCCATAAATAATAGTAACACCCCATAAATAATAGTGACATCCCATAAATAATAGTGACACCTCATAAATAATAGTAACACCCCATAAATAATAGTAACACCCCATAATAATAGTAACACCTCATAAATAATAGTGACACCCCATAATAATAGTAACATCCCATAAATAATAGTAACACCTCATAAATAATAGTAACACCTCATAATAATAGTAACACCCCATAAATAATAGTAACACCCCATAATAATAGTGACACCCCATAATAATAGTAACACCCCATAAATAATAGTAACACCCCATAAATAATAGTAACACCCCATAAATAATAGTGACATCCCATAAATAATAGTAACACCCCATAAATAATAGTAACACCCCATAAATAATAGTAACACCCCATAATAATAGTAACACCTCATAAATAATAGTGACACCCCATAAATAATAGTAACACCCCATAATAATAGTAACACCTCATAAATAATAGTAACATCCCATAAATAATAGTAACATCCCATAAATAATAGTAACATCTTATACATAATAGTAACACCTCATAATAATAGTAACACCCCATAAATAATAGTAACACCCCATAATAATAGTAACACCTCATAAATAATAGTGACACCCCATAAATAATAGTAACACCCCATAATAATAGTAACACCTCATAAATAATAGTAACACCTCATAAATAATAGTAACATCCCATAAATAATAGTAACACCCCATAAATAATAGTAACATCCCATAAATAATAGTAACACCCCATAATAATAGTAACATCCCATAATAATAGTAACATCTCATAAATAATAGTAACACCTCATAATAATAGTAACACCCCATAATAATAGTAACACCTCATAAATAATAGTAACACCCCATAAATAATAGTAACACCCCATAATAATAGTAACACCTCATAAATAATAGTAACACCCCATAAATAATAGTAACACCCCATAAATAATAGTAACACCTCATAAATAATAGTAACATCCCATAAATAATAGTAACACCTCATAAATAATAGTAACACCCCATAAATAATAGTAACACCCATAAATAATAGTAACATCCCATAAATAATAGTGACATCCCATAAATAATATTAACATCCCATAAATAATAGTAACATCCCATAAATAATAGTAACACCTCATAAATAATAGTAACACCTCATAAATAATAGTAACACCCCATAAATAATAGTAACACCCATAAATAATAGTAACACCCCATAAATAATAGTAACACCCCATAAATAATAGTAACATCCCATAAATAATAGTAACACCACATAAATAATAGTAACACCTCATAATAATATTAACATCCCATAAATAATAGTAACATCCCATAAATAATAGTAACACCTCATAAATAATAGTAACACCTCATAAATAATAGTAACACCCCATAAATAATAGTAACACCCATAAATAATAGTAACATCCCATAAATAATAGTAACATCCCATAAATAATAGTAACACCTCATAAATAATAGTAACACCTCATAAATAATAGTAACACCCCATAAATAATAGTAACACCCATAAATAATAGTAACATCCCATAAATAATAGTAACACCCCATAATAATAGTAACATCCCATAAATAATAGTAACACCCCATAAATAATAGTAACACCCATAAATAATAGTAACACCCCATAATAATAGTAACATCCCATAAATAATAGTAACACCCCATAATAATAGTAACATCCCATAAATAATAGTAACACCTCATAAATATTAGTAACACCCCATAAATAATAGTAACACCCATAAATAATAGTGACATCCCATAAATAATAGTAACATCCCATAAATAATAGTGACACCTCATAAATCATAGTAACACCCCATAATAATAGTAACATCCCATAAATAATAGTAACACCTCATAAATAATAGTGACACCTCATAAATAATAGTAACACCCCATAAATAATAGTAACACCCCATAATAATAGTAACACCCCATAAATAATAGTAACATCCCATAAATAATAGTAACACCCCATAAATAATAGTAACATCCCATAAATAATAGTAACACCCCATAATAATAGTAACATCCCATAAATAATAGTAACATCCCATAAATACTAGTAACACCCCATAAATAATAGTAACACCTCATAAATAATAGTAACACCCCATAAATAATAGTAACATCCCATAAATAATAGTAACATCCCATAAATAATAGTAACACCTCATAAATAATAGTAACATCCCATAAATAATAGTAACATCCCATAAATAATAGTAACACCTCATAAATAATAGTAACATCCCATAAATAATAGTAACACCCCATAAATAATAGTAACACCTCATAAATAATAGTAACATCCCATAAATAATAGTAACATCCCATAAATAATAGTAACATCCCATAAATAATAGTAACACCTCATAAATAATAGTAACATCCCATAAATAATAGTAACACCCATAAATAATAGTAACACCCCATAAATAATAGTAACATCCCATAAATACTAGTAACACCCATAAATGATAGTAACACCCCATAAATGATAGTAACACCTCATAAATAATAGTGACACCCCATAAATACTAGTAACACCCCATAAATACTAGTAACACCCCATAAATAATAGTAACATCCCATAAATAATAGTAACATCCCATAAATAATAGTAACATCCCATAATAATAGTAACACCTCATAAATAATAGTAACATCCCATAATAATAGTAACACCCCATAATAATAGTAACATCCCATAAATAATAGTAACATCCCATAAATACTAGTAACACCCCATAAATAATAGTGACACCCCATAAATGATAGTAACATCCCATAATAATAGTAACACCCCATAAATAATAGTAACATCCCATAAATAATAGTAACATCCCATAAATAATAGTAACACCCCATAAATAATAGTAACATCCCATAAATAATAGTAACATCCCATAAATACTAGTAACACCCCATAAATAATAGTGACATCCCATAAATAATAGTAACATCACATAAATACTAGTAACACCCCATAAATAATAGTGACACCCCATAAATAATAGTAACATCCCATAAATAATAGTAACACCCCATAAATAATAGTAACACCTCATAAATAACAGTAACATCCCATAATAATAGTAACATCCCATAAATAATAGTAACATCCCATAAATAATAGTAACACCCATAAATAATAGTAACATCCCATAAATAATAGTAACACCTCATAAATAATAGTAACATCCCATAAATAATAGTAACATCCCATAAATAATAGTAACACCCATAAATAATAGTAACATCCCATAAATAATAGTAACACCTCATAAATAATAGTAACACCCCATAAATAATAGTAACATCCCATAAATAATAGTAACACCCCATAAATAATAGTAACACCCCATAAATAATAGTAACATCCCATAAATAATAGTAACACCTCATAAATAATAGTAACACCTCATAAATAATAGTAACACCCCATAAATAATAGTAACACCTCATAAATAATAGTAACACCTCATAAATAATAGTAACATCCCATAAATAATAGTAACACCTCATAAATAATAGTAACACCTCATAAATAATAGTAACACCCCATAAATAATAGTAACACCCCATAAAAAAAAGTAACATCCCATAAATAATAGTAACACCTCATAAATAATGGTAACACCCCATAAATAATAGTAACACCCCATAAATAATAGTAACACCCATAAATAATAGTAACATCCCATAAATAATAGTAACACCTCATAAATAATAGTAACACCTCATAAATAATGGTAACACCCCATAAATAATAGTAACACCTCATAAATAATGGTAACACCCCATAAATAATAGTAACACCCCATAAATAATAGTAACACCCATAAATAATAGTAACACCCCATAAATAATAGTAACACCTCATAAATAATGGTAACACCCCATAAATAATAGTAACACCCCATAAATAATATTAACACCCCATAAATAATAGTAACACCCATAAATAATAGTAACATCCCATAAATAATAGTAACACCTCATAAATAATAGTAACACCTCATAAATAATAGTAACACCCCATAAATAATAGTAACACCCCATAAATAATAGTGACATCCCATAAATAATAGTGACACCTCATAAATAATAGTAACACCCCATAATAATAGTAACACCTCATAAATAATAGTGACACCCCATAATAATAGTAACACCCCATAAATAATAGTAACACCTCATAATAATAGTAACACCCCATAAATAATAGTAACACCCCATAATAATAGTAACACCTCATAAATAATAGTAACACCCCATAAATAATAGTAACACCCCATAAATAATAGTAACACCTCATAAATAATAGTGACACCCCATAAATAATAGTAACACCCCATAATAATAGTAACACCTGATAAATAATAGTGACACCCCATAAATAATAGTAACACCCCATAATAATAGTAACACCTCATAAATAATAGTAACACCTCATAAATAATAGTAACATCCCATAAATAATAGTAACACCCCATAAATAATAGTAACATCCCATAAATAATAGTAACACCCCATAATAATAGTAACATCCCATAATAATAGTAACATCTCATAAATAATAGTAACACCCCATAAATAATAGTAATACCTCATAAATAATAGTAACATCCCATAAATAATAGTAACATCCCATAAATAATAGTAACACCCCATAAATAATAGTAACACCCCATAATAATAGTAACACCCCATAAATAATAGTAACACCCCATAATAATAGTAACACCCCATAAATAATAGTAACATCCCATAAATAATAGTAACACCTCATAAATAATAGTAACACCTCATAAATAATAGTAACATCCCATAAATAATAGTAATACCTCATAAATAATAGTAACATCCCATAAATAATAGTAACATCCCATAAATAATAGTAACACCCCATAAATAATAGTAATACCTCATAAATAATAGTAACATCCCATAAATAATAGTAACATCCCATAAATAATAGTAACACCCCATAAATAATAGTAACACCCCATAATAATAGTAACACCCCATAAATAATAGTAACACCCCATAATAATAGTAACACCCCATAAATAATAGTAACATCCCATAAATAATAGTAACACCTCATAAATAATAGTAACACCTCATAAATAATAGTAACATCCCATAAATAATAGTAACATCCCATAAATAATAGTGACATCCCATAAATAATAGTAACACCTCATAAATAATAGTAACACCCCATAAATAATAGTAACATCCCATAATAATAGTAACATCCCATAATAATAGTAACACCCCATAAATAATAGTAACACCCCATAATAATAGTAACATCCCATAAATAATAGTAACACCTCATAAATAATAGTAACACCCCATAAATAATAGTAACATCCCATAAATAATAGTAACATCTCATAAATAATAGTAACATCCCATAAATAACAGTAACATCCCATAAATAATAGTAACATCCCATAAATAATAGTAACATCCCATAAATAATAGTAACACCTCATAAATAATAATAACACCCCATAATAATAGTAACAACCCATAAATAATAGTAACACCCCATAATAATAGTAACACCCCATAAATAATAGTAACATCCCATAAATAATAGTAACACCCCATAAATAATAGTAACACCCCATAAATAATAGTAACACCCCATAAATAATAGTAACATCTCATAAATAATAGTAATACCCCATAATAATAGTAACACCCCATAAATAATAGTAACACCCCATAAATAATAGTAACAACCCATAAATAATAGTAACACCTCATAAATAATAGTAACACCTCATAAATAATAGTAACACCTCATAAATAATAGTAACACCTCATAAAAAATAGTAACACCCCATAAATAATAGTAACACCTCATAAATAATAGTAACACCTCATAAATAATAGTAACATCCCATAATAATAGTAACATCCCATAAATAATAGTAACATCCCATAAATAATAGTAACATCTCATAAATAATAGTAATACCCCATAATAATAGTAACACCTCATAAAAAATAGTAACACCCCATAAATAATAGTAACACCTCATAAATAATAGTAACACCTCATAAATAATAGTAACACCTCATAAAAAATAGTAACACCCCATAAATAATAGTAACACCTCATAAATAATAGTAACACCTCATAAATAATAGTAACATCCCATAAATAATAGTAACATCCCATAAATAATAGTGACATCCCATAAATAATAGTAACACCTCATAAATAATAGTAACACCCCATAAATAATAGTAACATCCCATAATAATAGTAACATCCCATAATAATAGTAACACCCCATAAATAATAGTAACACCCCATAATAATAGTAACATCCCATAAATAATAGTAACACCTCATAAATAATAGTAACACCCCATAAATAATAGTAACATCCCATAAATAATAGTAACATCCCATAAATAATAGTAACATCCCATAAATAATAGTAACATCCCATAAATAATAGTAACATCCCATAAATAATAGTAACATCTCATAAATAATAGTAATACCCCATAATAATAGTAACACCCCATAAATAATAGTAACACCCCATAAATAATAGTAACAACCCATAAATAATAGTAACACCCCATAATAATAGTAACACCCCATAAATAATAGTAACACCTCATAAAAAATAGTAACACCCCATAAATAATAGTAACATCCCATAAATAATAGTAACACCTCATAAATAATAGTAACATCTCATAAATAATAGTAACATCCCATAAATAATAGTAACATCCCATAAATAATAGTGACACCTCATAAATAATAGTAACATCCCATAAATAATAGTAACACCCCATAAATAATAGTAACACCTCATAAATAATAGTAACACCCCATAAATAATAGTAACACCCCATAAATAATAGTAACACCCCATAATAATAGTAACACCCCATAAATAATAGTAACACCCCATAAATAATAGTAACACCCCATAATAATAGCAACACCCCATAAATAATAGTAACATCCCATAAATAATAGTAACATCCCATAATAATAGCAACACCCCATAAATAATAGTAACACCTCATAAATAATAGTAACACCCCATAAATAATAGTAACACCTCATAAATAATAGTAACACCCCATAATAATAGTAACACCTCATAAATAATAGTAACACCCCATAAATAATAGTAACACCTCATAAATAATAGTAACACCCCATAATAATAGTAACACCTCATAAATAATAGTAACGCCCCATAAATAATAGTAACACCTCATAAATAATAGTAACATCCCATAAATAATAGTAACATCCCATAAATAATAGTAACACCCCATAAATAATAGTAACACCCCATAATAATAGTAACACCCCATAAATAATAGTAACACCCCATAATAATAGTAACACCTCATAATTAATAGTAACACCTCATAAATAATAGTAACATCCCATAAATAATAGTAACACCTCATAAATAATAGTAACATCCCATAAATAATAGTAACATCCCATAAATAATAGTGACATCCCATAAATAATAGTAACACCTCATAAATAATAGTAACACCCCATAAATAATAGTAACACCCCATAATAATAGTAACACCCCATAAATAATAGTAACACCCCATAAATAATAGTAACACCCCATAATAATAGCAACACCCCATAAATAATAGTAACATCCCATAAATAATAGTAACATCCCATAATAATAGCAACACCCCATAAATAATAGTAACACCCCATAAATAATAGTAACATCCCATAAATAATAGTAACATCACATAATAATAGCAACACCCCATAAATAATAGTAACACCCCATAATAATAGTAACACCCCATAAATAATAGTAACATCCCATAAATAATAGTAACACCCCATAAATAATAGTAACATCCCATAAATAATAGTAACACCCCATAATAATAGTAACATCCCATAAATAATAGTAACACCCCATAAATAATAGTAACATCCCATAAATAATAGTAACATCCCATAAATAATAGTAACACCTCATAAATAATAGTAACACCCCATAAATAATAGTAACACCCCATAAATAATAGTAACACCCCATAATAATAGTAACATCCCATAAATAATAGTAACACCTCATAAATAATAGTAACACCCCATAATAATAGTGACACCCCATAAATAATAGTAACATCCCATAAATAATAGTAACACCTCATAAATAATAGTAACACCCCATAAATAATAGTAACACCCCATAATAATAGTAACACCCCATAAATAATAGTAACATCCCATAAATAATAGTAACACCCCATAATAATAGTAACACCCCATAAATAATAGTAACACCCCATAAATAATCGCAACACCCCATAATAATAGTAACACCCCATAAATAATAGTAACACCCCATAATAATAGTAACACCCCATAAATAATAGTAACACCCCATAATAATAGTAACACCCCATAAATAATAGTAACATCCCATAAATAATAGTAACATCCCATAAATAATAGTAACACCTCATAAATAATAGTAACACCCCATAAATAATAGTAACACCCCATAAATAATAGTAACACCTCATAAATAATAGTAACACCCCATAATAATAGTAACACCCCATAAATAATAGTAACACCCCATAATAATAGTAACATCCCATAAATAATAGTAACACCTCATAAATAATAGTAACACCCCATAATAATAGTAACACCCCATAAATAATAGTAACACCCCATAATAATAGTAACATCCCATAAATAATAGTAACACCCCATAAATAATAGTAACACCCCATAAATAATAGTAACACCTCATAAATAATAGTAACACCCCATAAATAATAGTAACACCTCATAAATAATAGTAACACCCCATAAAAAATAGTAACACCTCATAAATAATAGTAACACCCCATAAATAATAGTAACACCTCATAAATAATAGTAACACCCCATAAATAATAGTAACACCTCATAAATAATAGTGACATCCCATAAATAATAGTGACACCTCATAAATAATAGTAACATCCCATAAATAATAGTAACACCCCATAAATAATAGTAACACCTCATAAATAATAGTAACACCCCATAAATAATAGTAACATCCCATATATAATAGTAACATCCCATAATAATAGTAACACCCCATAAATAATAGTAACACCCCATAAATAATAGTAACACCCCATAATAATAGCAACACCCCATAAATAATAGTAACATCCCATAAATAATAGTAACACCCCATAAATAATCGCAACACCCCATAATAATAGTAACACCCCATAAATAATAGTAACACCCCATAATAATAGTAACACCCCATAAATAATAGTAACACCCCATAATAATAGTAACACCCCATAAATAATAGTAACATCCCATAAATAATAGTAACATCCCATAAATAATAGTAACACCTCATAAATAATAGTAACATCCCATAAATAATAGTAACACCCCATAAATAATAGTAACACCTCATAAATAATAGTAACACCCCATAAATAATACTAACATCCCATAAATAATAGTAACATCCCATAAATAATAGAAACACCCCATAAATAATAGTAACACCCCATAATAATAGTAACACCCCATAAATAATAGTAACACCCCATAAATAATAGTAACACCTCATAATAATAGTAACACCACATAAATAATAGTAACATCCCATAAATAATAGTAACACCTCATAAATAATAGTGACACCCCATAAATAATAGTAACATCCCATAAATAATAGTAACATCCCATAAATAATAGTAACACCCATAAATAATAGTAACGCCCCATAAATAATAGTAACACCTCATAAATAATAGTAACATCCCATAAATAATAGTAACATCCCATAAATAATAGTAACACCCCATAAATAATAGTAACACCCCATAATAATAGTAACATCCCATAAATAATAGTAACACCCCATAAATAATAGTAACACCCCATAAATAATAGTAACATCCCATAAATAATAGTAACACCCCATAAATAATAGTAACACCCCATAATAATAGTAACACCCCATAAATAATAGTAACACCCCATAAATAATAGTAACACCCCATAAATAATAGTGACATCCCATAAATAATAGTAACACCCCATAAATAATAGTAACACCCATAAATAATAGTAACACCTCATAAATAATAGTAACATCCCATAAATAATAGTAACATCCCATAAATAATAGTAACTCCTCATAAATAATAGTAACACCCCATAAATAATAGTAACACCCCATAATAATAGTAACACCTCATAAATAATAGTAACACCCCATAAATAATAGTAACACCCCATAAATAATAGTAACACCTCATAAATAATAGTAACACCCCATAAATAATAGTAACATCCCATAATAATAGTAACATCCCATAAATAATAGTAACACCCCATAAATAATAGTAACATCCCATAATAATAGTAACATCCCATAAATAATAGTAACACCTCATAAATAATAGTAACACCTCATAAATAATAGTAACATCCCATAAATAATAGTAACATCCCATAAATAATAGTAACTCCTCATAAATAATAGTAACACCTCATAAATAATAGTAACACCCCATAAATAAAAGTAACACCCCATAAATAATAGTAACATCCCATAAATAATAGTAACACCTCATAAATAATGGTAACACCCCATAAATAATAGTAACACCCCATAAATAATAGTGACATCCCATAAATAATAGTGACACCTCATAAATAATAGTAACACCCCATAAATAATAGTAACACCCCATAATAATAGTAACACCTCATAAATAATAGTGACACCCCATAAATAATAGTAACACCCCATAATAATAGTAACACCCCATAAATAATAGTAACATCCCATAAATAATAGTAACATCCCATAAATAATAGTAACACCTCATAAATAATAGTGACACCCCATAAATAATAGTAACATCCCATAAATAATAGTAACATCCCATAAATAATAGTAACACCCCATAAATAATAGTAACATACCATAAATAATAGTAACATCCCATAAATAATAGTAACACCCCATAAATAATAGTAACACCCCATAAATAATAGTAACATCCCATAAATAATAGTAACACCCCATAAATAATAGTAACACCCCATAAATAATAGTAACATCCCATAAATAATAGTAACACCCCATAAATAATAGTAACACCCCATAAATAATAGTAACACCCATAAATAATAGTAACGCCCCATAAATAATAGTAACACCTCATAAATAATAGTAACATCCCATAAATAATAGTAACATCCCATAAATAATAGTAACACCCCATAAATAATAGTAACACCCCATAATAATAGTAACATCCCATAAATAATAGTAACACCCCATAAATAATAGTAACACCCCATAAATAATAGTAACATCCCATAAATAATAGTAACACCCCATAAATAATAGTAACACCCCATAATAATAGTAACACCCCATAAATAATAGTAACACCCCATAAATAATAGTAACACCCCATAAATAATAGTGACATCCCATAAATAATAGTAACACCCCATAAATAATAGTAACACCCATAAATAATAGTAACACCTCATAAATAATAGTAACATCCCATAAATAATAGTAACATCCCATAAATAATAGTAACTCCTCATAAATAATAGTAACACCCCATAAATAATAGTAACACCCCATAATAATAGTAACACCTCATAAATAATAGTAACACCCCATAAATAATAGTAACACCCCATAAATAATAGTAAGATCCCATAAATAATAGTAACACCCCATAAATAATAGTAACATCCCATAATAATAGTAACATCCCATAAATAATAGTAACACCTCATAAATAATAGTAACACCTCATAAATAATAGTAACACCCCATAAATAATAGTAACACCCCATAAATAATAGTAACATCCCATAAATAATAGTAACACCTCATAAATAATGGTAACACCCCATAAATAATAGTAACACCCCATAAATAATAGTGACATCCCATAAATAATAGTGACACCTCATAAATAATAGTAACACCCCATAAATAATAGTAACACCCCATAATAATAGTAACACCTCATAAATAATAGTGACACCCCATAATAATAGTAACATCCCATAAATAATAGTAACACCTCATAAATAATAGTAACACCTCATAATAATAGTAACACCCCATAAATAATAGTAACACCCCATAATAATAGTAACACCTCATAAATAATAGTGACACCCCATAAATAATAGTAACACCCCATAATAATAGTAACACCTCATAAATAATAGTAACATCCCATAAATAATAGTAACATCCCATAAATAATAGTAACATCTTATACATAATAGTAACACCTCATAATAATAGTAACACCCCATAAATAATAGTAACACCTCATAATAATAGTAACACCCCATAAATAATAGTAACATCCCATAAATAATAGTAACATCCCATAAATAATAGTAACACCTCATAAATAATAGTAACATCCCATAAATAATAGTAACATCCCATAAATAATAGTAACACCTCATAAATAATAGTAACATCCCATAAATAATAGTAACACCCCATAAATAATAGTAACACCTCATAAATAATAGTAACATCCCATAAATAATAGTAACATCCCATAAATAATAGTAACATCCCATAAATAATAGTAACACCTCATAAATAATAGTAACATCCCATAAATAATAGTAACATCCCATAAATAATAGTAACACCCCATAAATAATAGTAACATCCCATAAATAATAGTAACATCCCATAAATAATAGTAACACCTCATAAATAATAGTAACATCCCATAAATAATAGTAACACCTCATAAATAATAGTAACATCCCATAAATAATAGTAACATCCCATAAATAATAGTAACACCTCATAAATAATAGTAACATCCCATAAATAATAGTAACACCTCATAAATAATAGTAACATCCCATAAATAATAGTAACGCCCCATAAATAATAGTAACACCCCATAAATAATAGTAACATCCCATAAATAATAGTAACATCCCATAAATAATAGTAACACCCCATAAATAATAGTAACACCCCATAATAATAGTAACACCTCATAAATAATAGTAACATCCCATAAATAATAGTAACACCCCATAAATAATAGTAACACCCCATAAATAATAGTAACATCCCATAAATAATAGTGACACCCCATAAATAATAGTAACATCCCATAAATAATAGTAACACCTCATAAATAATAGTAACATCCCATAAATAATAGTAACACCCATAAATAATAGTAACACCCCATAAATAATAGTAACATCCCATAAATAATAGTAACATCCCATAAATACTAGTAACACCCATAAATGATAGTAACACCCCATAAATGATAGTAACACCTCATAAATAATAGTGACACCCCATAAATACTAGTAACACCCCATAAATACTAGTAACACCCCATAAATAATAGTAACACCCCATAAATAATAGTAACATCCCATAAATAATAGTAACATCCCATAATAATAGTAACACCTCATAAATAATAGTAACATCCCATAATAATAGTAACACCCCATAATAATAGTAACATCCCATAAATAATAGTAACATCCCATAAATACTAGTAACACCCCATAAATAATAGTGACACCCCATAAATGATAGTAACATCCCATAATAATAGTAACACCCCATAAATAATAGTAACATCCCATAAATAATAGTAACATCCCATAAATAATAGTAACACCCCATAAATAATAGTAACATCCCATAAATAATAGTAACATCCCATAAATACTAGTAACACCCCATAAATAATAGTGACATCCCATAAATAATAGTAACATCCCATAAATACTAGTAACACCCCATAAATAATAGTGACACCCCATAAATAATAGTAACATCCCATAAATAATAGTAACACCCCATAAATAATAGTAACACCTCATAAATAATAGTAACACCCCATAATAATAGTAACACCTCATAAATAATAGTCACATCCCATAAATAATAGTAACACCCCATAAATAATAGTAACACCCCATAAATAATAGTAACACCTCATAAATAACAGTAACATCCCATAATAATAGTAACATCCCATAAATAATAGTAACATCCCATAAATAATAGTAACACCCATAAATAATAGTAACATCCCATAAATAATAGTAACACCTCATAAATAATAGTAACACCCCATAAATAATAGTAACACCTCATAAATAATAGTAACACCCCATAATAATAGTGACACCCCATAAATGATAGTAACATCCCATAATAATAGTAACACCCCATAAATAATAGTAACATCCCATAAATAATAGTAACACCTCATAAATAATAGTAACACCCCATAAATAATAGTAACACCTCATAAATAATAGTAACACCCCATAATAATAGTGACACCCCATAAATGATAGTAACATCCCATAATAATAGTAACACCCCATAAATAATAGTAACATCCCATAAATAATAGTAACACCTCATAAATAATAGTAACACCCCATAAATAATAGTAACACCTCATAAATAATAGTAACACCCCATAATAATAGTGACACCCCATAAATGATAGTAACATCCCATAATAATAGTAACACCCCATAAATAATAGTAACATCCCATAAATAATAGTAACACCTCATAAATAATAGTAACACCCCATAAATAATAGTAACACCTCATAAATAATAGTAACACCCCATAATAATAGTGACACCCCATAAATGATAGTAACATCCCATAATAATAGTAACACCCCATAAATAATAGTAACATCCCATAAATAATAGTAACACCTCATAAATAATAGTAACACCCCATAAATAATAGTAACACCTCATAAATAATAGTAACACCCCATAATAATAGTGACACCCCATAAATGATAGTAACATCCCATAATAATAGTAACACCCCATAAATAATAGTAACATCCCATAAATAATAGTAACACCTCATAAATAATAGTAACACCCCATAAATAATAGTAACACCCCATAAATAATAGTAACACCCCATAAATAATAGTAACACCCCATAAATAATAGTAACATCCCATAAATAATAGTAACATCCCATAAATAATAGTAACATCCCATAAATAATAGTAACACCTCATAAATAATAGTAACACCTCATAAATAATAGTAACACCCCATAAATAATAGTAACACCTCATAAATAATAGTAACACCTCATAAATAATAGTAACATCCCATAAATAATAGTAACACCTCATAAATAATAGTAACACCTCATAAATAATAGTAACACCCCATAAATAATAGTAACACCCCATAAAAAAAAGTAACATCCCATAAATAATAGTAACACCTCATAAATAATGGTAACACCCCATAAATAATAGTAACACCCCATAAATAATAGTAACACCCATAAATAATAGTAACATCCCATAAATAATAGTAACACCTCATAAATAATAGTAACACCCCATAAATAATAGTAACACCCCATAAATAATAGTAACACCCCATAAATAATAGTAACACCTCATAAATAATAGTAACACCTCATAAATAATAGTAACACCCCATAAATAATAGTAACACCCCATAAATAATAGTAACATCCCATAAATAATAGTAACACCTCATAAATAATGGTAACACCCCATAAATAATAGTAACACCTCATAAATAATGGTAACACCCCATAAATAATAGTAACACCCCATAAATAATAGTAACACCCATAAATAATAGTAACACCCCATAAATAATAGTAACACCTCATAAATAATAGTAACACCCCATAATAATAGTAACACCTCATAAATAATAGTCACATCCCATAAATAATAGTAACACCCCATAAATAATAGTAACACCCCATAAATAATAGTAACACCTCATAAATAACAGTAACATCCCATAATAATAGTAACATCCCATAAATAATAGTAACATCCCATAAATAATAGTAACACCCATAAATAATAGTAACATCCCATAAATAATAGTAACACCTCATAAATAATAGTAACACCCCATAAATAATAGTAACACCTCATAAATAATAGTAACACCCCATAATAATAGTGACACCCCATAAATGATAGTAACATCCCATAATAATAGTAACACCCCATAAATAATAGTAACATCCCATAAATAATAGTAACACCTCATAAATAATAGTAACACCCCATAAATAATAGTAACACCTCATAAATAATAGTAACACCCCATAATAATAGTGACACCCCATAAATGATAGTAACATCCCATAATAATAGTAACACCCCATAAATAATAGTAACACCTCATAAATAATAGTAACACCTCATAAATAATAGTGACACCCCATAATAATAGTAACACCCCATAAATAATAGTAACACCCCATAAATAATAGTAACACCCCATAAATAATAGTAACATCCCATAAATAATAGTAACATCCCATAAATAATAGTAACATCCCATAAATAATAGTAACACCTCATAAATAATAGTAACACCTCATAAATAATAGTAACACCCCATAAATAATAGTAACACCTCATAAATAATAGTAACACCTCATAAATAATAGTAACATCCCATAAATAATAGTAACACCTCATAAATAATAGTAACACCTCATAAATAATAGTAACACCCCATAAATAATAGTAACACCCCATAAAAAAAAGTAACATCCCATAAATAATAGTAACACCTCATAAATAATGGTAACACCCCATAAATAATAGTAACACCCCATAAATAATAGTAACACCCATAAATAATAGTAACATCCCATAAATAATAGTAACACCTCATAAATAATAGTAACACCCCATAAATAATAGTAACACCCCATAAATAATAGTAACACCCCATAAATAATAGTAACACCTCATAAATAATAGTACCACCTCATAAATAATAGTAACACCCCATAAATAATAGTAACACCCCATAAATAATAGTAACATCCCATAAATAATAGTAACACCTCATAAATAATGGTAACACCCCATAAATAATAGTAACACCTCATAAATAATGGTAACACCCCATAAATAATAGTAACACCCCATAAATAATAGTAACACCCATAAATAATAGTAACACCCCATAAATAATAGTAACACCTCATAAATAATGGTAACACCCCATAAATAATAGTAACACCCCATAAATAATAGTAACACCCATAAATAATAGTAACATCCCATAAATAATATTAACACCCCATAAATAATAGTAACACCCATAAATAATAGTAACATCCCATAAATAATAGTAACACCTCATAAATAATAGTAACACCCCATAAATAATAGTAACACCCCATAAATAATAGTGACATCCCATAAATAATAGTGACACCTCATAAATAATAGTAACACCCCATAATAATAGTAACACCTCATAAATAATAGTGACACCCCATAATAATAGTAACACCCCATAAATAATAGTAACACCTCATAATAATAGTAACACCCCATAAATAATAGTAACACCCCATAATAATAGTAACACCTCATAAATAATAGTAACACCCCATAAATAATAGTAACACCCCATAAATAATAGTAACACCTCATAAATAATAGTGACACCCCATAAATAATAGTAACACCCCATAATAATAGTAACACCTGATAAATAATAGTGACACCCCATAAATAATAGTAACACCCCATAATAATAGTAACACCTCATAAATAATAGTAACACCTCATAAATAATAGTAACATCCCATAAATAATAGTAACACCCCATAAATAATAGTAACATCCCATAAATAATAGTAACACCCCATAATAATAGTAACATCCCATAATAATAGTAACATCTCATAAATAATAGTAACACCTCATAATAATAGTAACACCCCATAAATAATAGTAATACCTCATAAATAATAGTAACATCCCATAAATAATAGTAACATCCCATAAATAATAGTAACACCCCATAAATAATAGTAACACCCCATAATAATAGTAACACCCCATAAATAATAGTAACACCCCATAATAATAGTAACACCCCATAAATAATAGTAACATCCCATAAATAATAGTAACACCTCATAAATAATAGTAACACCTCATAAATAATAGTAACATCCCATAAATAATAGTAACATCCCATAAATAATAGTGACATCCCATAAATAATAGTAACACCTCATAAATAATAGTAACACCCCATAAATAATAGTAACATCCCATAATAATAGTAACATCCCATAATAATAGTAACACCCCATAAATAATAGTAACACCCCATAATAATAGTAACATCCCATAAATAATAGTAACACCTCATAAATAATAGTAACACCCCATAAATAATAGTAACATCCCATAAATAATAGTAACATCTCATAAATAATAGTAACATCCCATAAATAACAGTAACATCCCATAAATAATAGTAACATCCCATAAATAATAGTAACATCCCATAAATAATAGTAACATCTCATAAATAATAGTAATACCCCATAATAATAGTAACACCCCATAAATAATAGTAACAACCCATAAATAATAGTAACACCCCATAATAATAGTAACACCCCATAAATAATAGTAACACCCCATAATAATAGTAACACCTCATAAAAAATAGTAACACCCCATAAATAATAGTAACACCTCATAAATAATAGTAACACCTCATAAATAATAGTAACACCTCATAAAAAATAGTAACACCCCATAAATAATAGTAACACCTCATAAATAATAGTAACACCTCATAAATAATAGTAACATCCCATAAATAATAGTAACATCCCATAAATAATAGTGACATCCCATAAATAATAGTAACACCTCATAAATAATAGTAACATCCCATAATAATAGTAACATCCCATAATAATAGTAACATCCCATAATAATAGTAACACCCCATAAATAATAGTAACACCCCATAATAATAGTAACATCCCATAAATAATAGTAACACCTCATAAATAATAGTAACACCCCATAAATAATAGTAACATCCCATAAATAATAGTAACATCTCATAAATAATAGTAACATCCCATAAATAATAGTAACATCCCATAAATAATAGTAACATCCCATAAATAATAGTAACACCCCATAAATAATAGTAACACCTCATAATAATAGTAACATCCCATAAATAATAGTAACATCTCATAAATAATAGTAATACCCCATAATAATAGTAACACCCCATAAATAATAGTAACACCCCATAAATAATAGTAACAACCCATAAATAATAGTAACACCCCATAATAATAGTAACACCCCATAAATAATAGTAACACCTCATAAAAAATAGTAACACCCCATAAATAATAGTAACATCCCATAAATAATAGTAACACCTCATAAATAATAGTGACATCCCATAAATAATAGTGACACCTCATAAATAATAGTAACATCCCATAAATAATAGTAACACCCCATAAATAATAGTAACACCTCATAAATAATAGTAATACCCCATAATAATAGTAACACCCCATAAATAATAGTAACACCCCATAAATAATAGTAACAACCCATAAATAATAGTAACACCCCATAATAATAGTAACACCCCATAAATAATAGTAACACCTCATAAAAAATAGTAACACCCCATAAATAATAGTAACATCCCATAAATAATAGTAACACCTCATAAATAATAGTGACATCCCATAAATAATAGTGACACCTCATAAATAATAGTAACATCCCATAAATAATAGTAACACCCCATAAATAATAGTAACACCTCATAAATAATAGTAACACCCCATAAATAATAGTAACACCCCATAAATAATAGTAACACCCCATAATAATAGTAACACCCCATAAATAATAGTAACACCCCATAATAATAGTAACATCCCATAAATAATAGTAACACCCCATAAATAATAGTAACATCCCATAAATAATAGTAACATCTCATAAATAATAGTAACATCCCATAAATAACAGTAACATCCCATAAATAATAGTAACATCCCATAAATAATAGTAACATCCCATAAATAATAGTAACATCTCATAAATAATAGTAATACCCCATAATAATAGTAACACCCCATAAATAATAGTAACAACCCATAAATAATAGTAACACCCCATAATAATAGTAACACCCCATAAATAATAGTAACACCCCATAAATAATAGTAACACCCCATAATAATAGTAACACCTCATAAAAAATAGTAACACCCCATAAATAATAGTAACACCTCATAAATAATAGTAACACCTCATAAATAATAGTAACACCTCATAAAAAATAGTAACACCCCATAAATAATAGTAACACCTCATAAATAATAGTAACACCTCATAAATAATAGTAACATCCCATAAATAATAGTAACATCCCATAAATAATAGTGACATCCCATAAATAATAGTAACACCTCATAAATAATAGTAACACCCCATAAATAATAGTAACATCCCATAATAATAGTAACATCCCATAATAATAGTAACACCCCATAAATAATAGTAACACCCCATAATAATAGTAACATCCCATAAATAATAGTAACACCTCATAAATAATAGTAACACCCCATAAATAATAGTAACACCCCATAAATAATAGTAACATCCCATAAATAATAGTAACATCTCATAAATAATAGTAACATCCCATAAATAATAGTAACATCCCATAAATAATAGTAACATCCCATAAATAATAGTAACATCTCATAAATAATAGTAATACCCCATAATAATAGTAACACCCCATAAATAATAGTAACACCCCATAAATAATAGTAACAACCCATAAATAATAGTAACACCCCATAATAATAGTAACACCCCATAAATAATAGTAACACCTCATAAAAAATAGTAACACCCCATAAATAATAGTAACATCCCATAAATAATAGTAACACCTCATAAATAATAGTGACATCCCATAAATAATAGTGACACCTCATAAATAATAGTAACATCCTATAAATAATAGTAACACCCCATAAATAATAGTAACACCTCATAAATAATAGTAACACCCCATAAATAATAGTAACACCCCATAAATAATAGTAACACCCCATAATAATAGTAACACCCCATAAATAATAGTAACACCCCATAAATAATAGTAACACCCCATAATAATAGCAACACCCCATAAATAATAGTAACATCCCATAAATAATAGTAACATCCCATAATAATAGCAACACCCCATAAATAATAGTAACACCCCATAAATAATAGTAACATCCCATAAATAATAGTAACATCACATAATAATAGCAACACCCCATAAATAATAGTAACACCCCATAATAATAGTAACACCCCATAAATAATAGTAACATCCCATAAATAATAGTAACACCCCATAAATAATAGTAACATCCCATAAATAATAGTAACACCCCATAATAATAGTAACATCCCATAAATAATAGTAACACCCCATAAATAATAGTAACATCCCATAAATAATAGTAACATCCCATAAATAATAGTAACACCTCATAAATAATAGTAACACCCCATAAATAATAGTAACACCCCATAAATAATAGTAACACCCCATAATAATAGTAACATCCCATAAATAATAGTAACACCTCATAAATAATAGTAACACCCCATAATAATAGTGACACCCCATAAATAATAGTAACATCCCATAAATAATAGTAACACCTCATAAATAATAGTAACACCCCATAAATAATAGTAACACCCCATAATAATAGTAACACCCCATAAATAATAGTAACATCCCATAAATAATAGTAACACCCCATAATAATAGTAACACCCCATAAATAATAGTAACACCCCATAAATAATCGCAACACCCCATAATAATAGTAACACCCCATAAATAATAGTAACACCCCATAATAATAGTAACACCCCATAAATAATAGTAACACCCCATAATAATAGTAACACCCCATAAATAATAGTAACATCCCATAAATAATAGTAACATCCCATAAATAATAGTAACACCTCATAAATAATAGTAACACCCCATAAATAATAGTAACACCCCATAAATAATAGTAACACCTCATAAATAATAGTAACACCCCATAATAATAGTAACACCCCATAAATAATAGTAACACCCCATAATAATAGTAACATCCCATAATAATAGTAACACCCCATAAATAATAGTAACACCCCATAAATAATAGTGACATCCCATAAATAATAGTAACACCCCATAAATAATAGTAACACCCATAAATAATAGTAACACCTCATAAATAATAGTAACACCCCATAAATAATAGTAACACCCCATAATAATAGTAACACCCCATAAATAATAGTAACATCCCATAAATAATAGTAACACCCCATAATAATAGTAACACCCCATAAATAATAGTAACACCCCATAAATAATCGCAACACCCCATAATAATAGTAACACCCCATAAATAATAGTAACACCCCATAATAATAGTAACACCCCATAAATAATAGTAACACCCCATAATAATAGTAACACCCCATAAATAATAGTAACATCCCATAAATAATAGTAACACCCCATAAATAATAGTAACACCCCATAAATAATAGTAACATCCCATAAATAATAGTAACACCCCATAAATAATAGTAACACCCCATAATAATAGTAACACCCCATAAATAATAGTAACACCCCATAAATAATAGTAACACCCCATAAATAATAGTGACATCCCATAAATAATAGTAACACCCCATAAATAATAGTAACACCCATAAATAATAGTAACACCTCATAAATAATAGTAACATCCCATAAATAATAGTAACATCCCATAAATAATAGTAACTCCTCATAAATAATAGTAACACCCCATAAATAATAGTAACACCCCATAATAATAGTAACACCTCATAAATAATAGTAACACCCCATAAATAATAGTAACACCCCATAAATAATAGTAACACCTCATAAATAATAGTAACACCCCATAAATAATAGTAACATCCCATAATAATAGTAACATCCCATAAATAATAGTAACACCCCATAAATAATAGTAACATCCCATAATAATAGTAACATCCCATAAATAATAGTAACACCTCATAAATAATAGTAACACCTCATAAATAATAGTAACATCCCATAAATAATAGTAACATCCCATAAATAATAGTAACTCCTCATAAATAATAGTAACACCTCATAAATAATAGTAACACCCCATAAATAAAAGTAACACCCCATAAATAATAGTAACACCCCATAAATAATAGTAACACCTCATAAATAATGGTAACACCCCATAAATAATAGTAACACCCCATAAATAATAGTGACATCCCATAAATAATAGTGACACCTCATAAATAATAGTAACACCCCATAAATAATAGTAACACCCCATAATAATAGTAACACCTCATAAATAATAGTGACACCCCATAAATAATAGTAACACCCCATAATAATAGTAACACCCCATAAATAATAGTAACATCCCATAAATAATAGTAACATCCCATAAATAATAGTAACACCTCATAAATAATAGTGACACCCCATAAATAATAGTAACATCCCATAAATAATAGTAACATCCCATAAATAATAGTAACACCCCATAAATAATAGTAACATACCATAAATAATAGTAACATCCCATAAATAATAGTAACACCCCATAAATAATAGTAACACCCCATAAATAATAGTAACATCCCATAAATAATAGTAACACCCCATAAATAATAGTAACACCCCATAAATAATAGTAACATCCCATAAATAATAGTAACACCCCATAAATAATAGTAACACCCCATAAATAATAGTAACACCCATAAATAATAGTAACGCCCCATAAATAATAGTAACACCTCATAAATAATAGTAACATCCCATAAATAATAGTAACATCCCATAAATAATAGTAACACCCCATAAATAATAGTAACACCCCATAATAATAGTAACATCCCATAAATAATAGTAACACCCCATAAATAATAGTAACACCCCATAAATAATAGTAACATCCCATAAATAATAGTAACACCCCATAAATAATAGTAACACCCCATAATAATAGTAACACCCCATAAATAATAGTAACACCCCATAAATAATAGTAACACCCCATAAATAATAGTGACATCCCATAAATAATAGTAACACCCCATAAATAATAGTAACACCCATAAATAATAGTAACACCTCATAAATAATAGTAACATCCCATAAATAATAGTAACATCCCATAAATAATAGTAACTCCTCATAAATAATAGTAACACCCCATAAATAATAGTAACACCCCATAATAATAGTAACACCTCATAAATAATAGTAACACCCCATAAATAATAGTAACACCCCATAAATAATAGTAAGATCCCATAAATAATAGTAACACCCCATAAATAATAGTAACATCCCATAAATAATAGTAACACCTCATAAATAATAGTAACACCTCATAAATAATAGTAACACCCCATAAATAATAGTAACACCCCATAAATAATAGTAACATCCCATAAATAATAGTAACACCTCATAAATAATGGTAACACCCCATAAATAATAGTAACACCCCATAAATAATAGTGACATCCCATAAATAATAGTGACACCTCATAAATAATAGTAACACCCCATAAATAATAGTAACACCCCATAATAATAGTAACACCTCATAAATAATAGTGACACCCCATAATAATAGTAACATCCCATAAATAATAGTAACACCTCATAAATAATAGTAACACCTCATAATAATAGTAACACCCCATAAATAATAGTAACACCCCATAATAATAGTAACACCTCATAAATAATAGTGACACCCCATAAATAATAGTAACACCCCATAATAATAGTAACACCTCATAAATAATAGTAACATCCCATAAATAATAGTAACATCCCATAAATAATAGTAACATCTTATACATAATAGTAACACCTCATAATAATAGTAACACCCCATAAATAATAGTAACACCTCATAATAATAGTAACACCCCATAAATAATAGTAACATCCCATAAATAATAGTAACATCCCATAAATAATAGTAACACCTCATAAATAATAGTAACATCCCATAAATAATAGTAACATCCCATAAATAATAGTAACACCTCATAAATAATAGTAACATCCCATAAATAATAGTAACACCCCATAAATAATAGTAACACCTCATAAATAATAGTAACATCCCATAAATAATAGTAACATCCCATAAATAATAGTAACATCCCATAAATAATAGTAACACCTCATAAATAATAGTAACATCCCATAAATAATAGTAACATCCCATAAATAATAGTAACACCCCATAAATAATAGTAACATCCCATAAATAATAGTAACATCCCATAAATAATAGTAACACCTCATAAATAATAGTAACATCCCATAAATAATAGTAACACCTCATAAATAATAGTAACATCCCATAAATAATAGTAACATCCCATAAATAATAGTAACACCTCATAAATAATAGTAACATCCCATAAATAATAGTAACACCTCATAAATAATAGTAACATCCCATAAATAATAGTAACGCCCCATAAATAATAGTAACACCCCATAAATAATAGTAACATCCCATAAATAATAGTAACATCCCATAAATAATAGTAACACCCCATAAATAATAGTAACACCCCATAATAATAGTAACACCTCATAAATAATAGTAACATCCCATAAATAATAGTAACACCCCATAAATAATAGTAACACCCCATAAATAATAGTAACATCCCATAAATAATAGTGACACCCCATAAATAATAGTAACATCCCATAAATAATAGTAACACCTCATAAATAATAGTAACATCCCATAAATAATAGTAACACCCATAAATAATAGTAACACCCCATAAATAATAGTAACATCCCATAAATAATAGTAACATCCCATAAATACTAGTAACACCCATAAATGATAGTAACACCCCATAAATGATAGTAACACCTCATAAATAATAGTGACACCCCATAAATACTAGTAACACCCCATAAATACTAGTAACACCCCATAAATAATAGTAACACCCCATAAATAATAGTAACATCCCATAAATAATAGTAACATCCCATAATAATAGTAACACCTCATAAATAATAGTAACATCCCATAATAATAGTAACACCCCATAATAATAGTAACATCCCATAAATAATAGTAACATCCCATAAATACTAGTAACACCCCATAAATAATAGTGACACCCCATAAATGATAGTAACATCCCATAATAATAGTAACACCCCATAAATAATAGTAACATCCCATAAATAATAGTAACATCCCATAAATAATAGTAACACCCCATAAATAATAGTAACATCCCATAAATAATAGTAACATCCCATAAATACTAGTAACACCCCATAAATAATAGTGACATCCCATAAATAATAGTAACATCCCATAAATACTAGTAACACCCCATAAATAATAGTGACACCCCATAAATAATAGTAACATCCCATAAATAATAGTAACACCCCATAAATAATAGTAACACCTCATAAATAATAGTAACACCCCATAATAATAGTAACACCTCATAAATAATAGTCACATCCCATAAATAATAGTAACACCCCATAAATAATAGTAACACCCCATAAATAATAGTAACACCTCATAAATAACAGTAACATCCCATAATAATAGTAACATCCCATAAATAATAGTAACATCCCATAAATAATAGTAACACCCATAAATAATAGTAACATCCCATAAATAATAGTAACACCTCATAAATAATAGTAACACCCCATAAATAATAGTAACACCTCATAAATAATAGTAACACCCCATAATAATAGTGACACCCCATAAATGATAGTAACATCCCATAATAATAGTAACACCCCATAAATAATAGTAACATCCCATAAATAATAGTAACACCTCATAAATAATAGTAACACCCCATAAATAATAGTAACACCTCATAAATAATAGTAACACCCCATAATAATAGTGACACCCCATAAATGATAGTAACATCCCATAATAATAGTAACACCCCATAAATAATAGTAACACCTCATAAATAATAGTAACACCTCATAAATAATAGTGACACCCCATAATAATAGTAACACCCCATAAATAATAGTAACACCCCATAAATAATAGTAACATCCCATAAATAATAGTAACATCCCATAAATAATAGTAACATCCCATAAATAATAGTAACACCTCATAAATAATAGTAACACCTCATAAATAATAGTAACACCCCATAAATAATAGTAACACCTCATAAATAATAGTAACACCTCATAAATAATAGTAACATCCCATAAATAATAGTAACACCTCATAAATAATAGTAACACCTCATAAATAATAGTAACACCCCATAAATAATAGTAACACCCCATAAAAAAAAGTAACATCCCATAAATAATAGTAACACCTCATAAATAATGGTAACACCCCATAAATAATAGTAACACCCCATAAATAATAGTAACACCCATAAATAATAGTAACATCCCATAAATAATAGTAACACCTCATAAATAATAGTAACACCCCATAAATAATAGTAACACCCCATAAATAATAGTAACACCCCATAAATAATAGTAACACCTCATAAATAATAGTAACACCTCATAAATAATAGTAACACCCCATAAATAATAGTAACACCCCATAAATAATAGTAACATCCCATAAATAATAGTAACACCTCATAAATAATGGTAACACCCCATAAATAATAGTAACACCTCATAAATAATGGTAACACCCCATAAATAATAGTAACACCCCATAAATAATAGTAACACCCATAAATAATAGTAACACCCCATAAATAATAGTAACACCTCATAAATAATGGTAACACCCCATAAATAATAGTAACACCCCATAAATAATAGTAACACCCATAAATAATAGTAACATCCCATAAATAATATTAACACCCCATAAATAATAGTAACACCCATAAATAATAGTAACATCCCATAAATAATAGTAACACCTCATAAATAATAGTAACACCTCATAAATAATAGTAACACCCCATAAATAATAGTAACACCCCATAAATAATAGTGACATCCCATAAATAATAGTGACACCTCATAAATAATAGTAACACCCCATAATAATAGTAACACCTCATAAATAATAGTGACACCCCATAATAATAGTAACACCCCATAAATAATAGTAACACCTCATAATAATAGTAACACCCCATAAATAATAGTAACACCCCATAATAATAGTAACACCTCATAAATAATAGTAACACCCCATAAATAATAGTAACACCCCATAAATAATAGTAACACCTCATAAATAATAGTGACACCCCATAAATAATAGTAACACCCCATAATAATAGTAACACCTGATAAATAATAGTGACACCCCATAAATAATAGTAACACCCCATAATAATAGTAACACCTCATAAATAATAGTAACACCTCATAAATAATAGTAACATCCCATAAATAATAGTAACACCCCATAAATAATAGTAACATCCCATAAATAATAGTAACACCCCATAATAATAGTAACATCCCATAATAATAGTAACATCTCATAAATAATAGTAACACCTCATAATAATAGTAACACCCCATAAATAATAGTAATACCTCATAAATAATAGTAACATCCCATAAATAATAGTAACATCCCATAAATAATAGTAACACCCCATAAATAATAGTAACACCCCATAATAATAGTAACACCCCATAAATAATAGTAACACCCCATAATAATAGTAACACCCCATAAATAATAGTAACATCCCATAAATAATAGTAACACCTCATAAATAATAGTAACATCCCATAAATAATAGTAACATCCCATAAATAATAGTGACATCCCATAAATAATAGTAACACCTCATAAATAATAGTAACACCCCATAAATAATAGTAACATCCCATAATAATAGTAACATCCCATAATAATAGTAACACCCCATAAATAATAGTAACACCCCATAATAATAGTAACATCCCATAAATAATAGTAACACCTCATAAATAATAGTAACACCCCATAAATAATAGTAACATCCCATAAATAATAGTAACATCTCATAAATAATAGTAACATCCCATAAATAACAGTAACATCCCATAAATAATAGTAACATCCCATAAATAATAGTAACATCCCATAAATAATAGTAACATCTCATAAATAATAGTAATACCCCATAATAATAGTAACACCCCATAAATAATAGTAACAACCCATAAATAATAGTAACACCCCATAATAATAGTAACACCCCATAAATAATAGTAACACCCCATAAATAATAGTAACACCCCATAATAATAGTAACACCTCATAAAAAATAGTAACACCCCATAAATAATAGTAACACCTCATAAATAATAGTAACACCTCATAAATAATAGTAACACCTCATAAAAAATAGTAACACCCCATAAATAATAGTAACACCTCATAAATAATAGTAACACCTCATAAATAATAGTAACATCCCATAAATAATAGTAACATCCCATAAATAATAGTGACATCCCATAAATAATAGTAACACCTCATAAATAATAGTAACACCCCATAAATAATAGTAACATCCCATAATAATAGTAACATCCCATAATAATAGTAACACCCCATAAATAATAGTAACACCCCATAATAATAGTAACATCCCATAAATAATAGTAACACCTCATAAATAATAGTAACACCCCATAAATAATAGTAACATCCCATAAATAATAGTAACATCTCATAAATAATAGTAACATCCCATAAATAATAGTAACATCCCATAAATAATAGTAACATCCCATAAATAATAGTAACATCCCATAAATAATAGTAACACCCCATAAATAATAGTAACACCTCATAATAATAGTAACATCCCATAAATAATAGTAACATCTCATAAATAATAGTAATACCCCATAATAATAGTAACACCCCATAAATAATAGTAACACCCCATAAATAATAGTAACAACCCATAAATAATAGTAACACCCCATAATAATAGTAACACCCCATAAATAATAGTAACACCTCATAAAAAATAGTAACACCCCATAAATAATAGTAACATCCCATAAATAATAGTAACACCTCATAAATAATAGTGACATCCCATAAATAATAGTGACACCTCATAAATAATAGTAACATCCCATAAATAATAGTAACACCCCATAAATAATAGTAACACCTCATAAATAATAGTAACACCCCATAAATAATAGTAACACCCCATAAATAATAGTAACACCCCATAATAATAGTAACACCCCATAAATAATAGTAACACCCCATAAATAATAGTAACACCCCATAATAATAGCAACACCCCATAAATAATAGTAACATCCCATAAATAATAGTAACATCCCATAATAATAGCAACACCCCATAAATAATAGTAACACCTCATAAATAATAGTAACACCCCATAAATAATAGTAACACCTCATAAATAATAGTAACACCCCATAATAATAGTAACACCTCATAAATAATAGTAACACCCCATAAATAATAGTAACACCTCATAAATAATAGTAACACCCCATAATAATAGTAACACCTCATAAATAATAGTAACGCCCCATAAATAATAGTAACACCTCATAAATAATAGTAACATCCCATAAATAATAGTAACATCCCATAAATAATAGTAACACCCCATAAATAATAGTAACACCCCATAATAATAGTAACACCCCATAAATAATAGTAACACCCCATAATAATAGTAACACCCCATAAATAATAGTAACATCCCATAAATAATAGTAACACCTCATAAATAATAGTAACACCTCATAAATAATAGTAACATCCCATAAATAATAGTAACATCCCATAAATAATAGTGACATCCCATAAATAATAGTAACACCTCATAAATAATAGTAACACCCCATAAATAATAGTAACACCCCATAATAATAGTAACACCCCATAAATAATAGTAACACCCCATAAATAATAGTAACACCCCATAATAATAGCAACACCCCATAAATAATAGTAACATCCCATAAATAATAGTAACATCCCATAATAATAGCAACACCCCATAAATAATAGTAACACCCCATAAATAATAGTAACATCCCATAAATAATAGTAACATCACATAATAATAGCAACACCCCATAAATAATAGTAACACCCCATAATAATAGTAACACCCCATAAATAATAGTAACATCCCATAAATAATAGTAACACCCCATAAATAATAGTAACATCCCATAAATAATAGTAACACCCCATAATAATAGTAACATCCCATAAATAATAGTAACACCCCATAAATAATAGTAACATCCCATAAATAATAGTAACATCCCATAAATAATAGTAACACCTCATAAATAATAGTAACATCCCATAATAATAGTAACATCCCATAAATAATAGTAACACCTCATAAATAATAGTAACACCCCATAAATAATAGTAACACCCCATAATAATAGTAACACCCCATAAATAATAGTAACATCCCATAAATAATAGTAACACCCCATAATAATAGTAACACCCCATAAATAATAGTAACACCCCATAAATAATCGCAACACCCCATAATAATAGTAACACCCCATAAATAATAGTAACACCCCATAATAATAGTAACACCCCATAAATAATAGTAACACCCCATAATAATAGTAACACCCCATAAATAATAGTAACATCCCATAAATAATAGTAACATCCCATAAATAATAGTAACACCTCATAAATAATAGTAACACCCCATAAATAATAGTAACACCCCATAAATAATAGTAACACCTCATAAATAATAGTAACACCCCATAATAATAGTAACACCCCATAAATAATAGTAACACCCCATAATAATAGTAACATCCCATAAATAATAGTAACACCTCATAAATAATAGTAACACCCCATAATAATAGTAACACCCCATAAATAATAGTAACACCCCATAATAATAGTAACATCCCATAAATAATAGTAACACCCCATAAATAATAGTAACACCCCATAAATAATAGTAACACCTCATAAATAATAGTAACACCCCATAAATAATAGTAACACCTCATAAATAATAGTAACACCCCATAAAAAATAGTAACACCTCATAAATAATAGTAACACCCCATAAATAATAGTAACATCCCATAAATAATAGTAACACCTCATAAATAATAGTGACATCCCATAAATAATAGTGACACCTCATAAATAATAGTAACATCCCATAAATAATAGTAACACCCCATAAATAATAGTAACACCTCATAAATAATAGTAACACCCCATATATAATAGTAACATCCCATAATAATAGTAACACCCCATAAATAATAGTAACACCCCATAAATAATAGTAACACCCCATAATAATAGCAACACCCCATAAATAATAGTAACATCCCATAAATAATAGTAACACCCCATAAATAATCGCAACACCCCATAATAATAGTAACACCCCATAAATAATAGTAACACCCCATAATAATAGTAACACCCCATAAATAATAGTAACACCCCATAATAATAGTAACACCCCATAAATAATAGTAACATCCCATAAATAATAGTAACATCCCATAAATAATAGTAACACCTCATAAATAATAGTAACATCCCATAAATAATAGTAACACCCCATAAATAATAGTAACACCTCATAAATAATAGTAACACCCCATAAATAATACTAACATCCCATAAATAATAGTAACATCCCATAAATAATAGTAACACCCCATAAATAATAGTAACACCCCATAATAATAGTAACACCCCATAAATAATAGTAACACCCCATAAATAATAGTAACACCTCATAATAATAGTAACACCACATAAATAATAGTAACATCCCATAAATAATAGTAACACCTCATAAATAATAGTGACACCCCATAAATAATAGTAACATCCCATAAATAATAGTAACATCCCATAAATAATAGTAACACCCATAAATAATAGTAACGCCCCATAAATAATAGTAACACCTCATAAATAATAGTAACATCCCATAAATAATAGTAACATCCCATAAATAATAGTAACACCCCATAAATAATAGTAACACCCCATAATAATAGTAACATCCCATAAATAATAGTAACACCCCATAAATAATAGTAACACCCCATAAATAATAGTAACATCCCATAAATAATAGTAACACCCCATAAATAATAGTAACACCCCATAAATAATAGTAACACCTCATAATAATAGTAACACCACATAAATAATAGTAACATCCCATAAATAATAGTAACACCTCATAAATAATAGTGACACCCCATAAATAATAGTAACATCCCATAAATAATAGTAACATCCCATAAATAATAGTAACACCCATAAATAATAGTAACGCCCCATAAATAATAGTAACACCTCATAAATAATAGTAACATCCCATAAATAATAGTAACATCCCATAAATAATAGTAACACCCCATAAATAATAGTAACACCCCATAATAATAGTAACACCCCATAATAATAGTAACATCCCATAAATAATAGTAACACCCCATAAATAATAGTAACATCCCATAAATAATAGTAACACCCCATAAATAATAGTAACGCCCCATAAATAATAGTAACACCTCATAAATAATAGTAACATCCCATAAATAATAGTAACATCCCATAAATAATAGTAACACCCCATAAATAATAGTAACACCCCATAATAATAGTAACACCCCATAAATAATAGTAACACCCCATAATAATAGTAACACCCCATAAATAATAGTAACATCCCATAAATAATAGTAACACCTCATAAATAATAGTAACACCTCATAAATAATAGTAACATCCCATAAATAATAGTAACATCCCATAAATAATAGTGACATCCCATAAATAATAGTAACACCTCATAAATAATAGTAACACCCCATAAATAATAGTAACACCCCATAATAATAGTAACACCCCATAAATAATAGTAACACCCCATAAATAATAGTAACACCCCATAATAATAGCAACACCCCATAAATAATAGTAACACCTCATAAATAATAGTAACATCCCATAAATAATAGTAACATCCCATAAATAATAGTAACATCCCATAATAATAGCAACACCCCATAAATAATAGTAACACCCCATAAATAATAGTAACATCCCATAAATAATAGTAACATCACATAATAATAGCAACACCCCATAAATAATAGTAACACCCCATAATAATAGTAACACCCCATAAATAATAGTAACATCCCATAAATAATAGTAACACCCCATAAATAATAGTAACATCCCATAAATAATAGTAACACCCCATAATAATAGTAACATCCCATAAATAATAGTAACACCCCATAAATAATAGTAACATCCCATAAATAATAGTAACATCCCATAAATAATAGTAACACCTCATAAATAATAGTAACACCCCATAAATAATAGTAACACCCCATAAATAATAGTAACACCCCATAATAATAGTAACATCCCATAAATAATAGTAACACCTCATAAATAATAGTAACACCCCATAATAATAGTGACACCCCATAAATAATAGTAACATCCCATAAATAATAGTAACACCTCATAAATAATAGTAACACCCCATAAATAATAGTAACACCCCATAATAATAGTAACACCCCATAAATAATAGTAACATCCCATAAATAATAGTAACACCCCATAATAATAGTAACACCCCATAAATAATAGTAACACCCCATAAATAATCGCAACACCCCATAATAATAGTAACACCCCATAAATAATAGTAACACCCCATAATAATAGTAACACCCCATAAATAATAGTAACACCCCATAATAATAGTAACACCCCATAAATAATAGTAACATCCCATAAATAATAGTAACATCCCATAAATAATAGTAACACCTCATAAATAATAGTAACACCCCATAAATAATAGTAACACCCCATAAATAATAGTAACACCTCATAAATAATAGTAACACCCCATAATAATAGTAACACCCCATAAATAATAGTAACACCCCATAATAATAGTAACATCCCATAAATAATAGTAACACCTCATAAATAATAGTAACACCCCATAATAATAGTAACACCCCATAAATAATAGTAACACCCCATAATAATAGTAACATCCCATAAATAATAGTAACACCCCATAAATAATAGTAACACCCCATAAATAATAGTAACACCTCATAAATAATAGTAACACCCCATAAATAATAGTAACACCTCATAAATAATAGTAACACCCCATAAAAAATAGTAACACCTCATAAATAATAGTAACACCCCATAAATAATAGTAACATCCCATAAATAATAGTAACACCTCATAAATAATAGTGACATCCCATAAATAATAGTGACACCTCATAAATAATAGTAACATCCCATAAATAATAGTAACACCCCATAAATAATAGTAACACCTCATAAATAATAGTAACACCCCATAAATAATAGTAACATCCCATATATAATAGTAACATCCCATAATAATAGTAACACCCCATAATAAATAGTAACACCCCATAAATAATAGTAACACCCCATAATAATAGCAACACCCCATAAATAATAGTAACATCCCATAAATAATAGTAACACCCCATAAATAATCGCAACACCCCATAATAATAGTAACACCCCATAAATAATAGTAACACCCCATAATAATAGTAACACCCCATAAATAATAGTAACACCCCATAATAATAGTAACACCCCATAAATAATAGTAACATCCCATAAATAATAGTAACATCCCATAAATAATAGTAACACCTCATAAATAATAGTAACATCCCATAAATAATAGTAACACCCCATAAATAATAGTAACACCTCATAAATAATAGTAACACCCCATAAATAATACTAACATCCCATAAATAATAGTAACATCCCATAAATAATAGTAACACCCCATAAATAATAGTAACACCCCATAATAATAGTAACACCCCATAAATAATAGTAACACCCCATAAATAATAGTAACACCTCATAATAATAGTAACACCACATAAATAATAGTAACATCCCATAAATAATAGTAACACCTCATAAATAATAGTGACACCCCATAAATAATAGTAACATCCCATAAATAATAGTAACATCCCATAAATAATAGTAACACCCATAAATAATAGTAACGCCCCATAAATAATAGTAACACCTCATAAATAATAGTAACATCCCATAAATAATAGTAACATCCCATAAATAATAGTAACACCCCATAAATAATAGTAACACCCCATAATAATAGTAACATCCCATAAATAATAGTAACACCCCATAAATAATAGTAACACCCCATAAATAATAGTAACATCCCATAAATAATAGTAACACCCCATAAATAATAGTAACACCCCATAAATAATAGTAACACCTCATAATAATAGTAACACCACATAAATAATAGTAACATCCCATAAATAATAGTAACACCTCATAAATAATAGTGACACCCCATAAATAATAGTAACATCCCATAAATAATAGTAACATCCCATAAATAATAGTAACACCCATAAATAATAGTAACGCCCCATAAATAATAGTAACACCTCATAAATAATAGTAACATCCCATAAATAATAGTAACATCCCATAAATAATAGTAACACCCCATAAATAATAGTAACACCCCATAATAATAGTAACATCCCATAAATAATAGTAACACCCCATAAATAATAGTAACACCCCATAAATAATAGTAACATCCCATAAATAATAGTAACACCCCATAAATAATAGTAACACCCCATAATAATAGTAACACCCCATAAATAATAGTAACACCCCATAAATAATAGTAACACCCCATAAATAATAGTGACATCCCATAAATAATAGTAACACCCCATAAATAATAGTAACACCCATAAATAATAGTAACACCTCATAAATAATAGTAACATCCCATAAATAATAGTAACATCCCATAAATAATAGTAACTCCTCATAAATAATAGTAACACCCCATAAATAATAGTAACACCCCATAATAATAGTAACACCTCATAAATAATAGTAACACCCCATAAATAATAGTAACACCCCATAAATAATAGTAAGATCCCATAAATAATAGTAACACCCCATAAATAATAGTAACATCCCATAATAATAGTAACATCCCATAAATAATAGTAACACCTCATAAATAATAGTAACACCCCATAAATAATAGTAACACCCCATAAATAATAGTAACATCCCATAAATAATAGTAACACCTCATAAATAATAGTAACATCCCATAAATAATAGTAACACCTCATAAATAATAGTAACACCCCATAAATAATAGTAACACCCCATAAATAATAGTGACATCCCATAAATAATAGTGACACCTCATAAATAATAGTAACACCCCATAAATAATAGTAACACCCCATAATAATAGTAACACCTCATAAATAATAGTGACACCCCATAAATAATAGTAACACCCCATAATAATAGTAACACCCCATAAATAATAGTAACATCCCATAAATAATAGTAACATCCCATAAATAATAGTAACACCTCATAAATAATAGTGACACCCCATAAATAATAGTAACATCCCATAAATAATAGTAACATCCCATAAATAATAGTAACACCCCATAAATAATAGTAACATACCATAAATAATAGTAACATCCCATAAATAATAGTAACACCCCATAAATAATAGTAACACCCCATAAATAATAGTAACATCCCATAAATAATAGTAACACCCCATAAATAATAGTAACACCCCATAAATAATAGTAACATCCCATAAATAATAGTAACACCCCATAAATAATAGTAACACCCCATAAATAATAGTAACACCCATAAATAATAGTAACGCCCCATAAATAATAGTAACACCTCATAAATAATAGTAACATCCCATAAATAATAGTAACATCCCATAAATAATAGTAACACCCCATAAATAATAGTAACACCCCATAATAATAGTAACATCCCATAAATAATAGTAACACCCCATAAATAATAGTAACACCCCATAAATAATAGTAACATCCCATAAATAATAGTAACACCCCATAAATAATAGTAACACCCCATAATAATAGTAACACCCCATAAATAATAGTAACACCCCATAAATAATAGTAACACCCCATAAATAATAGTGACATCCCATAAATAATAGTAACACCCCATAAATAATAGTAACACCCATAAATAATAGTAACACCTCATAAATAATAGTAACATCCCATAAATAATAGTAACATCCCATAAATAATAGTAACTCCTCATAAATAATAGTAACACCCCATAAATAATAGTAACACCCCATAATAATAGTAACACCTCATAAATAATAGTAACACCCCATAAATAATAGTAACACCCCATAAATAATAGTAAGATCCCATAAATAATAGTAACACCCCATAAATAATAGTAACATCCCATAATAATAGTAACATCCCATAAATAATAGTAACACCTCATAAATAATAGTAACACCTCATAAATAATAGTAACACCCCATAAATAATAGTAACACCCCATAAATAATAGTAACATCCCATAAATAATAGTAACACCTCATAAATAATGGTAACACCCCATAAATAATAGTAACACCCCATAAATAATAGTAACACCCCATAATAATAGTAACACCTCATAAATAATAGTGACACCCCATAATAATAGTAACATCCCATAAATAATAGTAACATCCCATAAATAATAGTAACACCTCATAATAATAGTAACATCCCATAATAATAGTAACATCTCATAAATAATAGTAACACCTCATAATAATAGTAACATCCCATAAATAATAGTAACACCTCATAAATAATAGTAACACCTCATAAATAATAGTAACACCCCATAAATAATAGTAACACCTCATAAATAATAGTAACACCCCATAAATAATAGTAACACCCCATAAATAATAGTAACATCCCATAAATAATAGTAACACCTCATAAATAATGGTAACACCCCATAAATAATAGTAACACCCCATAAATAATAGTAACACCCCATAATAATAGTAACATCCCATAAATAATAGTAACATCCCATAAATAATAGTAACACCCCATAATAATAGTAACATCCCATAATAATAGTAACATCTCATAAATAATAGTAACACCTCATAATAATAGTAACACCCCATAATAATAGTAACACCTCATAAATAATAGTAACACCCCATAAATAATAGTAACACCCCATAATAATAGTAACACCTCATAAATAATAGTAACACCCCATAAATAATAGTAACACCCCATAATAATAGTAACATCCCATAATAATAGTAACACCCCATAAATAATAGAAACACCTCATAATAATAGTAACATCCCATAATAATAGTAACATCCCATAAATAATAGTAACACCCCATAAATAATAGTAACACCTCATAAATAATAGTAACACCTCATAAATAATAGTAACACCCCATAATAATAGTAACACCTCATAAATAATAGTAACATCCCATAATAATAGTAACACCTCATAAATAATAGTAACACCCCATAATAATAGTAACACCTCATAAATAATAGTAACACCCCATAATAATAGTAACACCCCATAAATAATAGTAACACCCCATAAATAATAGTAACATCCCATAAATAATAGTAACACCTCATAATAATAGTAACATCCCATAAATAATAGTAACATCCCATAAATAATAGTAACATCCCATAAATAATAGTAACACCCCATAAATAATAGTAACATCCCATAAATAATAGTGACATCCCATAAATAATAGTAACACCTCATAAATAATAGTAACACCCCATAAATAATAGTAACATCCCATAATAATAGTAACATCCCATAATAATAGTAACACCCCATAAATAATAGTAACACCCCATAATAATAGTAACATCCCATAAATAATAGTAACACCTCATAAATAATAGTAACACCCCATAAATAATAGTAACATCCCATAAATAATAGTAACATCTCATAAATAATAGTAACATCCCATAAATAACAGTAACATCCCATAAATAATAGTAACATCCCATAAATAATAGTAACATCCCATAAATAATAGTAACATCTCATAAATAATAGTAATACCCCATAATAATAGTAACACCCCATAAATAATAGTAACAACCCATAAATAATAGTAACACCCCATAATAATAGTAACACCCCATAAATAATAGTAACACCCCATAAATAATAGTAACACCCCATAATAATAGTAACACCTCATAAAAAATAGTAACACCCCATAAATAATAGTAACACCTCATAAATAATAGTAACACCTCATAAATAATAGTAACACCTCATAAAAAATAGTAACACCCCATAAATAATAGTAACACCTCATAAATAATAGTAACACCTCATAAATAATAGTAACATCCCATAAATAATAGTAACATCCCATAAATAATAGTGACATCCCATAAATAATAGTAACACCTCATAAATAATAGTAACACCCCATAAATAATAGTAACATCCCATAATAATAGTAACATCCCATAATAATAGTAACACCCCATAAATAATAGTAACACCCCATAATAATAGTAACATCCCATAAATAATAGTAACACCTCATAAATAATAGTAACACCCCATAAATAATAGTAACATCCCATAAATAATAGTAACATCTCATAAATAATAGTAACATCCCATAAATAATAGTAACATCCCATAAATAATAGTAACATCCCATAAATAATAGTAACACCCCATAAATAATAGTAACACCTCATAATAATAGTAACATCCCATAAATAATAGTAACATCTCATAAATAATAGTAATACCCCATAATAATAGTAACACCCCATAAATAATAGTAACACCCCATAAATAATAGTAACAACCCATAAATAATAGTAACACCCCATAATAATAGTAACACCCCATAAATAATAGTAACACCTCATAAAAAATAGTAACACCCCATAAATAATAGTAACATCCCATAAATAATAGTAACACCTCATAAATAATAGTGACATCCCATAAATAATAGTGACACCTCATAAATAATAGTAACATCCCATAAATAATAGTAACACCCCATAAATAATAGTAACACCTCATAAATAATAGTAACACCCCATAAATAATAGTAACACCCCATAAATAATAGTAACACCCCATAATAATAGTAACACCCCATAAATAATAGTAACACCCCATAAATAATAGTAACACCCCATAATAATAGCAACACCCCATAAATAATAGTAACATCCCATAAATAATAGTAACATCCCATAATAATAGCAACACCCCATAAATAATAGTAACACCTCATAAATAATAGTAACACCCCATAAATAATAGTAACACCTCATAAATAATAGTAACACCCCATAATAATAGTAACACCTCATAAATAATAGTAACACCCCATAAATAATAGTAACACCTCATAAATAATAGTAACACCCCATAATAATAGTAACACCTCATAAATAATAGTAACGCCCCATAAATAATAGTAACACCTCATAAATAATAGTAACATCCCATAAATAATAGTAACATCCCATAAATAATAGTAACACCCCATAAATAATAGTAACACCCCATAATAATAGTAACACCCCATAAATAATAGTAACACCCCATAATAATAGTAACACCCCATAAATAATAGTAACATCCCATAAATAATAGTAACACCTCATAAATAATAGTAACACCTCATAAATAATAGTAACATCCCATAAATAATAGTAACATCCCATAAATAATAGTGACATCCCATAAATAATAGTAACACCTCATAAATAATAGTAACACCCCATAAATAATAGTAACACCCCATAATAATAGTAACACCCCATAAATAATAGTAACACCCCATAAATAATAGTAACACCCCATAATAATAGCAACACCCCATAAATAATAGTAACATCCCATAAATAATAGTAACATCCCATAATAATAGCAACACCCCATAAATAATAGTAACACCCCATAAATAATAGTAACATCCCATAAATAATAGTAACATCACATAATAATAGCAACACCCCATAAATAATAGTAACACCCCATAATAATAGTAACACCCCATAAATAATAGTAACATCCCATAAATAATAGTAACACCCCATAAATAATAGTAACATCCCATAAATAATAGTAACACCCCATAATAATAGTAACATCCCATAAATAATAGTAACACCCCATAAATAATAGTAACATCCCATAAATAATAGTAACATCCCATAAATAATAGTAACACCTCATAAATAATAGTAACATCCCATAATAATAGTAACATCCCATAAATAATAGTAACACCTCATAAATAATAGTAACACCCCATAAATAATAGTAACACCCCATAATAATAGTAACACCCCATAAATAATAGTAACATCCCATAAATAATAGTAACACCCCATAATAATAGTAACACCCCATAAATAATAGTAACACCCCATAAATAATCGCAACACCCCATAATAATAGTAACACCCCATAAATAATAGTAACACCCCATAATAATAGTAACACCCCATAAATAATAGTAACACCCCATAATAATAGTAACACCCCATAAATAATAGTAACATCCCATAAATAATAGTAACATCCCATAAATAATAGTAACACCTCATAAATAATAGTAACACCCCATAAATAATAGTAACACCCCATAAATAATAGTAACACCTCATAAATAATAGTAACACCCCATAATAATAGTAACACCCCATAAATAATAGTAACACCCCATAATAATAGTAACATCCCATAAATAATAGTAACACCTCATAAATAATAGTAACACCCCATAATAATAGTAACACCCCATAAATAATAGTAACACCCCATAATAATAGTAACATCCCATAAATAATAGTAACACCCCATAAATAATAGTAACACCCCATAAATAATAGTAACACCTCATAAATAATAGTAACACCCCATAAATAATAGTAACACCTCATAAATAATAGTAACACCCCATAAAAAATAGTAACACCTCATAAATAATAGTAACACCCCATAAATAATAGTAACATCCCATAAATAATAGTAACACCTCATAAATAATAGTGACATCCCATAAATAATAGTGACACCTCATAAATAATAGTAACATCCCATAAATAATAGTAACACCCCATAAATAATAGTAACACCTCATAAATAATAGTAACACCCCATAAATAATAGTAACATCCCATATATAATAGTAACATCCCATAATAATAGTAACACCCCATAAATAATAGTAACACCCCATAAATAATAGTAACACCCCATAATAATAGCAACACCCCATAAATAATAGTAACATCCCATAAATAATAGTAACACCCCATAAATAATCGCAACACCCCATAATAATAGTAACACCCCATAAATAATAGTAACACCCCATAATAATAGTAACACCCCATAAATAATAGTAACACCCCATAATAATAGTAACACCCCATAAATAATAGTAACATCCCATAAATAATAGTAACATCCCATAAATAATAGTAACACCTCATAAATAATAGTAACATCCCATAAATAATAGTAACACCCCATAAATAATAGTAACACCTCATAAATAATAGTAACACCCCATAAATAATACTAACATCCCATAAATAATAGTAACATCCCATAAATAATAGTAACACCCCATAAATAAAAGTAACACCCCATAATAATAGTAACACCCCATAAATAATAGTAACACCCCATAAATAATAGTAACACCTCATAATAATAGTAACACCACATAAATAATAGTAACATCCCATAAATAATAGTAACACCTCATAAATAATAGTGACACCCCATAAATAATAGTAACATCCCATAAATAATAGTAACATCCCATAAATAATAGTAACACCCATAAATAATAGTAACGCCCCATAAATAATAGTAACACCTCATAAATAATAGTAACATCCCATAAATAATAGTAACATCCCATAAATAATAGTAACACCCCATAAATAATAGTAACACCCCATAATAATAGTAACATCCCATAAATAATAGTAACACCCCATAAATAATAGTAACACCCCATAAATAATAGTAACATCCCATAAATAATAGTAACACCCCATAAATAATAGTAACACCCCATAAATAATAGTAACACCTCATAATAATAGTAACACCACATAAATAATAGTAACATCCCATAAATAATAGTAACACCTCATAAATAATAGTGACACCCCATAAATAATAGTAACATCCCATAAATAATAGTAACATCCCATAAATAATAGTAACACCCATAAATAATAGTAACGCCCCATAAATAATAGTAACACCTCATAAATAATAGTAACATCCCATAAATAATAGTAACATCCCATAAATAATAGTAACACCCCATAAATAATAGTAACACCCCATAATAATAGTAACACCCCATAATAATAGTAACATCCCATAAATAATAGTAACACCCCATAAATAATAGTAACATCCCATAAATAATAGTAACACCCCATAAATAATAGTAACGCCCCATAAATAATAGTAACACCTCATAAATAATAGTAACATCCCATAAATAATAGTAACATCCCATAAATAATAGTAACACCCCATAAATAATAGTAACACCCCATAATAATAGTAACACCCCATAAATAATAGTAACACCCCATAATAATAGTAACACCCCATAAATAATAGTAACATCCCATAAATAATAGTAACACCTCATAAATAATAGTAACACCTCATAAATAATAGTAACATCCCATAAATAATAGTAACATCCCATAAATAATAGTGACATCCCATAAATAATAGTAACACCTCATAAATAATAGTAACACCCCATAAATAATAGTAACACCCCATAATAATAGTAACACCCCATAAATAATAGTAACACCCCATAAATAATAGTAACACCCCATAATAATAGCAACACCCCATAAATAATAGTAACACCTCATAAATAATAGTAACATCCCATAAATAATAGTAACATCCCATAAATAATAGTAACATCCCATAATAATAGCAACACCCCATAAATAATAGTAACACCCCATAAATAATAGTAACATCCCATAAATAATAGTAACATCACATAATAATAGCAACACCCCATAAATAATAGTAACACCCCATAATAATAGTAACACCCCATAAATAATAGTAACATCCCATAAATAATAGTAACACCCCATAAATAATAGTAACATCCCATAAATAATAGTAACACCCCATAATAATAGTAACATCCCATAAATAATAGTAACACCCCATAAATAATAGTAACATCCCATAAATAATAGTAACATCCCATAAATAATAGTAACACCTCATAAATAATAGTAACACCCCATAAATAATAGTAACACCCCATAAATAATAGTAACACCCCATAATAATAGTAACATCCCATAAATAATAGTAACACCTCATAAATAATAGTAACACCCCATAATAATAGTGACACCCCATAAATAATAGTAACATCCCATAAATAATAGTAACACCTCATAAATAATAGTAACACCCCATAAATAATAGTAACACCCCATAATAATAGTAACACCCCATAAATAATAGTAACATCCCATAAATAATAGTAACACCCCATAATAATAGTAACACCCCATAAATAATAGTAACACCCCATAAATAATCGCAACACCCCATAATAATAGTAACACCCCATAAATAATAGTAACACCCCATAATAATAGTAACACCCCATAAATAATAGTAACACCCCATAATAATAGTAACACCCCATAAATAATAGTAACATCCCATAAATAATAGTAACATCCCATAAATAATAGTAACACCTCATAAATAATAGTAACACCCCATAAATAATAGTAACACCCCATAAATAATAGTAACACCTCATAAATAATAGTAACACCCCATAATAATAGTAACACCCCATAAATAATAGTAACACCCCATAATAATAGTAACATCCCATAAATAATAGTAACACCTCATAAATAATAGTAACACCCCATAATAATAGTAACACCCCATAAATAATAGTAACACCCCATAATAATAGTAACATCCCATAAATAATAGTAACACCCCATAAATAATAGTAACACCCCATAAATAATAGTAACACCTCATAAATAATAGTAACACCCCATAAATAATAGTAACACCTCATAAATAATAGTAACACCCCATAAAAAATAGTAACACCTCATAAATAATAGTAACACCCCATAAATAATAGTAACATCCCATAAATAATAGTAACACCTCATAAATAATAGTGACATCCCATAAATAATAGTGACACCTCATAAATAATAGTAACATCCCATAAATAATAGTAACACCCCATAAATAATAGTAACACCTCATAAATAATAGTAACACCCCATAAATAATAGTAACATCCCATATATAATAGTAACATCCCATAATAATAGTAACACCCCATAATAAATAGTAACACCCCATAAATAATAGTAACACCCCATAATAATAGCAACACCCCATAAATAATAGTAACATCCCATAAATAATAGTAACACCCCATAAATAATCGCAACACCCCATAATAATAGTAACACCCCATAAATAATAGTAACACCCCATAATAATAGTAACACCCCATAAATAATAGTAACACCCCATAATAATAGTAACACCCCATAAATAATAGTAACATCCCATAAATAATAGTAACATCCCATAAATAATAGTAACACCTCATAAATAATAGTAACACCCCATAATAATAGTAACACCCCATAAATAATAGTAACACCCCATAAATAATAGTAACACCCCATAAATAATAGTAACACCCCATAATAATAGTAACACCCCATAAATAATAGTAACACCCCATAAATAATAGTAACACCTCATAATAATAGTAACACCACATAAATAATAGTAACATCCCATAAATAATAGTAACACCTCATAAATAATAGTGACACCCCATAAATAATAGTAACATCCCATAAATAATAGTAACATCCCATAAATAATAGTAACACCCATAAATAATAGTAACGCCCCATAAATAATAGTAACACCTCATAAATAATAGTAACATCCCATAAATAATAGTAACATCCCATAAATAATAGTAACACCCCATAAATAATAGTAACACCCCATAATAATAGTAACATCCCATAAATAATAGTAACACCCCATAAATAATAGTAACACCCCATAAATAATAGTAACATCCCATAAATAATAGTAACACCCCATAAATAATAGTAACACCCCATAAATAATAGTAACACCTCATAATAATAGTAACACCACATAAATAATAGTAACATCCCATAAATAATAGTAACACCTCATAAATAATAGTGACACCCCATAAATAATAGTAACATCCCATAAATAATAGTAACATCCCATAAATAATAGTAACACCCATAAATAATAGTAACGCCCCATAAATAATAGTAACACCTCATAAATAATAGTAACATCCCATAAATAATAGTAACATCCCATAAATAATAGTAACACCCCATAAATAATAGTAACACCCCATAATAATAGTAACATCCCATAAATAATAGTAACACCCCATAAATAATAGTAACACCCCATAAATAATAGTAACATCCCATAAATAATAGTAACACCCCATAAATAATAGTAACACCCCATAATAATAGTAACACCCCATAAATAATAGTAACACCCCATAAATAATAGTAACACCCCATAAATAATAGTGACATCCCATAAATAATAGTAACACCCCATAAATAATAGTAACACCCATAAATAATAGTAACACCTCATAAATAATAGTAACATCCCATAAATAATAGTAACATCCCATAAATAATAGTAACTCCTCATAAATAATAGTAACACCCCATAAATAATAGTAACACCCCATAATAATAGTAACACCTCATAAATAATAGTAACACCCCATAAATAATAGTAACACCCCATAAATAATAGTAAGATCCCATAAATAATAGTAACACCCCATAAATAATAGTAACATCCCATAATAATAGTAACATCCCATAAATAATAGTAACACCTCATAAATAATAGTAACACCTCATAAATAATAGTAACACCCCATAAATAATAGTAACACCCCATAAATAATAGTAACATCCCATAAATAATAGTAACACCTCATAAATAATAGTAACATCCCATAAATAATAGTAACACCTCATAAATAATAGTAACACCCCATAAATAATAGTAACACCCCATAAATAATAGTGACATCCCATAAATAATAGTGACACCTCATAAATAATAGTAACACCCCATAAATAATAGTAACACCCCATAATAATAGTAACACCTCATAAATAATAGTGACACCCCATAAATAATAGTAACACCCCATAATAATAGTAACACCCCATAAATAATAGTAACATCCCATAAATAATAGTAACATCCCATAAATAATAGTAACACCTCATAAATAATAGTGACACCCCATAAATAATAGTAACATCCCATAAATAATAGTAACATCCCATAAATAATAGTAACACCCCATAAATAATAGTAACATACCATAAATAATAGTAACATCCCATAAATAATAGTAACACCCCATAAATAATAGTAACACCCCATAAATAATAGTAACATCCCATAAATAATAGTAACACCCCATAAATAATAGTAACACCCCATAAATAATAGTAACATCCCATAAATAATAGTAACACCCCATAAATAATAGTAACACCCCATAAATAATAGTAACACCCATAAATAATAGTAACGCCCCATAAATAATAGTAACACCTCATAAATAATAGTAACATCCCATAAATAATAGTAACATCCCATAAATAATAGTAACACCCCATAAATAATAGTAACACCCCATAATAATAGTAACATCCCATAAATAATAGTAACACCCCATAAATAATAGTAACACCCCATAAATAATAGTAACATCCCATAAATAATAGTAACACCCCATAAATAATAGTAACACCCCATAATAATAGTAACACCCCATAAATAATAGTAACACCCCATAAATAATAGTAACACCCCATAAATAATAGTGACATCCCATAAATAATAGTAACACCCCATAAATAATAGTAACACCCATAAATAATAGTAACACCTCATAAATAATAGTAACATCCCATAAATAATAGTAACATCCCATAAATAATAGTAACTCCTCATAAATAATAGTAACACCCCATAAATAATAGTAACACCCCATAATAATAGTAACACCTCATAAATAATAGTAACACCCCATAAATAATAGTAACACCCCATAAATAATAGTAAGATCCCATAAATAATAGTAACACCCCATAAATAATAGTAACATCCCATAATAATAGTAACATCCCATAAATAATAGTAACACCTCATAAATAATAGTAACACCTCATAAATAATAGTAACACCCCATAAATAATAGTAACACCCCATAAATAATAGTAACATCCCATAAATAATAGTAACACCTCATAAATAATGGTAACACCCCATAAATAATAGTAACATCCCATAAATAATAGTAACATCCCATAAATAATAGTAACACCTCATAATAATAGTAACATCCCATAATAATAGTAACATCTCATAAATAATAGTAACACCTCATAATAATAGTAACATCCCATAAATAATAGTAACACCTCATAAATAATAGTAACACCTCATAAATAATAGTAACACCCCATAAATAATAGTAACACCTCATAAATAATAGTAACACCCCATAAATAATAGTAACACCCCATAAATAATAGTAACATCCCATAAATAATAGTAACACCTCATAAATAATGGTAACACCCCATAAATAATAGTAACACCCCATAAATAATAGTAACACCCCATAATAATAGTAACATCCCATAAATAATAGTAACATCCCATAAATAATAGTAACACCCCATAATAATAGTAACATCCCATAATAATAGTAACATCTCATAAATAATAGTAACACCTCATAATAATAGTAACACCCCATAATAATAGTAACACCTCATAAATAATAGTAACACCCCATAAATAATAGTAACACCCCATAATAATAGTAACACCTCATAAATAATAGTAACACCCCATAAATAATAGTAACACCCCATAATAATAGTAACATCCCATAATAATAGTAACACCCCATAAATAATAGAAACACCTCATAATAATAGTAACATCCCATAATAATAGTAACATCCCATAAATAATAGTAACACCCCATAAATAATAGTAACACCTCATAAATAATAGTAACACCTCATAAATAATAGTAACACCCCATAATAATAGTAACACCTCATAAATAATAGTAACATCCCATAATAATAGTAACACCTCATAAATAATAGTAACACCCCATAATAATAGTAACACCTCATAAATAATAGTAACACCCCATAATAATAGTAACACCCCATAAATAATAGTAACACCCCATAAATAATAGTAACATCCCATAAATAATAGTAACACCTCATAATAATAGTAACATCCCATAAATAATAGTAACATCCCATAAATAATAGTAACATCCCATAAATAATAGTAACACCCCATAAATAATAGTAACACCCATAAATAATAGTAACGCCCCATAAATAATAGTAACACCTCATAAATAATAGTAACATCCCATAAATAATAGTAACATCCCATAAATAATAGTAACACCCCATAAATAATAGTAACACCCCATAATAATAGTAACATCCCATAAATAATAGTAACACCCCATAAATAAAAGTAACACCCCATAAATAATAGTAACATCCCATAAATAATAGTAACACCCCATAAATAAAAGTAACACCCCATAAATAATAGTAACATCCCATAAATAATAGTAACACCCCATAAATAATAGTGACATCCCATAAATAATAGTAACACCCCATAAATAATAGTAACACCCATAAATAATAGTAACACCTCATAAATAATAGTAACATCCCATAAATAATAGTAACATCCCATAAATAATAGTAACTCCTCATAAATAATAGTAACACCCCATAAATAATAGTAACACCCCATAATAATAGTAACACCTCATAAATAATAGTAACACCCCATAAATAATAGTAACACCCCATAAATAATAGTAAGATCCCATAAATAATAGTAACACCCCATAAATAATAGTAACATCCCATAATAATAGTAACATCCCATAAATAATAGTAACACCTCATAAATAATAGTAACACCTCATAAATAATAGTAACACCCCATAAATAATAGTAACACCCCATAAATAATAGTAACATCCCATAAATAATAGTAACACCTCATAAATAATGGTAACACCCCATAAATAATAGTAACACCCCATAATAATAGTAACACCTCATAAATAATAGTAACACCCCATAATAATAGTAACACCCCATAAATAATAGTAACACCTCATAAATAATAGTGACATCCCATAAATAATAGTGACACCTCATAAATAATAGTAACACCCCATAAATAATAGTAACACCCCATAATAATAGTAACACCTCATAAATAATAGTGACACCCCATAATAATAGTAACATCCCATAAATAATAGTAACACCTCATAAATAATAGTAACACCTCATAATAATAGTAACACCCCATAAATAATAGTAACACCCCATAATAATAGTAACACCTCATAAATAATAGTGACACCCCATAAATAATAGTAACACCCCATAATAATAGTAACACCTCATAAATAATAGTAACATCCCATAAATAATAGTAACATCCCATAAATAATAGTAACATCTTATACATAATAGTAACACCTCATAATAATAGTAACACCCCATAAATAATAGTAACACCCCATAATAATAGTAACACCTCATAAATAATAGTGACACCCCATAAATAATAGTAACACCCCATAATAATAGTAACACCTCATAAATAATAGTAACACCTCATAAATAATAGTAACATCCCATAAATAATAGTAACACCCCATAAATAATAGTAACATCCCATAAATAATAGTAACACCCCATAATAATAGTAACATCCCATAATAATAGTAACATCTCATAAATAATAGTAACACCTCATAATAATAGTAACACCCCATAATAATAGTAACACCTCATAAATAATAGTAACACCCCATAAATAATAGTAACACCCCATAATAATAGTAACACCTCATAAATAATAGTAACACCCCATAAATAATAGTAACACCCCATAAATAATAGTAAGATCCCATAAATAATAGTAACTCCTCATAAATAATAGTAACACCCCATAAATAATAGTAACACCCCATAATAATAGTAACACCTCATAAATAATAGTAACACCCCATAAATAATAGTAACACCCCATAAATAATAGTAAGATCCCATAAATAATAATAACACCCCATAAATAATAGTAACATCCCATAATAATAGTAACATCCCATAAATAATAGTAACACCTCATAAATAATAGTAACACCTCATAAATAATAGTAACACCCCATAAATAATAGTAACACCCCATAAATAATAGTAACATCCCATAAATAATAGTAACACCTCATAAATAATGGTAACACCCCATAAATAATAGTAACACCCCATAAATAATAGTGACATCCCATAAATAATAGTGACACCTCATAAATAATAGTAACACCCCATAAATAATAGTAACACCCCATAATAATAGTAACACCTCATAAATAATAGTGACACCCCATAATAATAGTAACATCCCATAAATAATAGTAACACCTCATAAATAATGGTAACACCCCATAAATAATAGTAACACCCCATAAATAATAGTGACATCCCATAAATAATAGTGACACCTCATAAATAATAGTAACACCCCATAAATAATAGTAACACCCCATAATAATAGTAACACCTCATAAATAATAGTAACACCTCATAATAATAGTAACACCCCATAAATAATAGTAACACCCCATAATAATAGTGACATCCCATAAATAATAGTAACACCCCATAAATAATAGTAACACCCCATAAATAATAGTAACACCCCATAAATAATAGTAACACCCCATAAATAATAGTAACACCCCATAAATAATAGTAACACCCCATAAATAATAGTGACATCCCATAAATAATAGTAACACCCCATAAATAATAGTAACACCCCATAAATAATAGTAACACCCCATAATAATAGTAACACCTCATAAATAATAGTGACACCCCATAAATAATAGTAACACCCCATAATAATAGTAACACCTCATAAATAATAGTAACATCCCATAAATAATAGTAACATCCCATAAATAATAGTAACATCTTATACATAATAGTAACACCTCATAATAATAGTAACACCCCATAAATAATAGTAACACCCCATAATAATAGTAACACCTCATAAATAATAGTGACACCCCATAAATAATAGTAACACCCCATAATAATAGTAACACCTCATAAATAATAGTAACACCTCATAAATAATAGTAACATCCCATAAATAATAGTAACACCCCATAAATAATAGTAACATCCCATAAATAATAGTAACACCCCATAATAATAGTAACATCCCATAATAATAGTAACATCTCATAAATAATAGTAACACCTCATAATAATAGTAACACCCCATAATAATAGTAACACCTCATAAATAATAGTAACACCCCATAAATAATAGTAACACCCCATAATAATAGTAACACCTCATAAATAATAGTAACACCCCATAAATAATAGTAACACCCCATAATAATAGTAACATCCCATAATAATAGTAACACCCCATAAATAATAGAAACACCTCATAATAATAGTAACATCCCATAATAATAGTAACATCCCATAAATAATAGTAACACCCCATAAATAATAGTAACATCCCATAAATAATAGTAACATCTCATAATAATAGTAACACCCCATAAATAATAGTAACATCCCATAAATAATAGTAACATCCCATAAATAATAGTAACACCCCATAATAATAGTAACACCCCATAAATAATAGTAACACCCCATAAATAATAGTAACACCCCATAAATAATAGTGACATCCCATAAATAATAGTAACACCCCATAAATAATAGTAACACCCCATAAATAATAGTAACACCCCATAATAATAGTAACATCCCATAAATAATAGTAACACCCCATAAATAATAGTAACACCCCATAAATAATAGTAGCATCCCATAAATAATAGTAACACCTCATAAATAATAGTAACATCCCATAAATAATAGTAACATCCCATAAATAATAGTAACACCCCATAAATAATAGTAACACCTCATAAATAATAGTAACATCCCATAAATAATAGTAATACCCCATAAATAATAGTAACATCCCATAAATAATAGTAACATCCCATAAATAATAGTAACACCCCATAATAATAGTAACACCTCATAAATAATAGTGACACCCCATAAATAATAGTAACACCCCATAATAATAGTAACATCCCATAATAATAGTTACATCCCATAAATAATAGTAACACCTCATAAATAATAGTAACACCTCATAATAATAGTAACATCCCATAAATAATAGTAACACCTCATAAATAATAGTAACACCCCATAATAATAGTAACACCCCATAAATAATAGTAACATCCCATAAATAATAGTAACATCCCATAAATAATAGTAACATCCCATAAATAATAGTAACACCCCATAAATAATAGTAACATCCCATAAATAATAGTAACACCTCATAATAATAGTAACACCCCATAAATAATAGTAACATCCCATAAATAATAGTAACATCCCATAAATAATAGTAACACCCCATAATAATAGTAACACCCCATAAATAATAGTAACACCCCATAAATAATAGTAACACCCCATAAATAATAGTAACACCCCATAAATAATAGTGACATCCCATAAATAATAGTAACACCCCATAAATAATAGTAACACCCCATAAATAATAGTAGCATCCCATAAATAATAGTAACACCTCATAAATAATAGTAACATCCCATAAATAATAGTAACATCCCATAAATAATAGTAACACCCCATAAATAATAGTAACACCTCATAAATAATAGTAACATCCCATAAATAATAGTAATACCCCAT